>NC_137777.1:47734759-47877945 GCF_963455305.1 Plecotus auritus
CCTTTGATCCAGACACTTGCAGTTCCCTGGAAGTATTGTGTTCTCTTTCACTTGCAGGCTGTCACACTTGCTGACCTACCTCTTCATGGAATGAATATTCTGCTTACCTCTCCCTCTCTTCACTTGGCTAGGCAAGTTCATCCTTCTGCCTTAACACCGATATCCCTGGCTTCCCCGAGTCTTCCCCAAGGTAGAGCAAGTGCACAGCCATAGTGTGGGGCCTTTTCAGAAGTCTGAATTTGGAGAGGCATATCTCATAGCATGTGAGATGGTTCGGCTGCAGAAGAGGAATTTGATGCCACATTTGATGTAGTTTTGAAATATGATAGTTATTTTGTTTAAATAGTATGTCTAATGGAAACCAGTAATACTGATATATCCAATTTATAATCTGACATTTGAACATGTGTTAATAAATAAAATATTCTGTGTCCACTGCTTTTGGTGACAGTACATGCCAGCACAGACATCCTCTCTGAAACATATTAACTTTCTCATCTGACTCATTGGACTTGAATACAGGTTTCCCCATGACCCCACCTCTAAACATAGAAAGTATGTTATTATGTTTTCAGAATTCCAAGCTCTGAGAAGTGGTGAGCTATTCTTTGTGTTTGCTGTAATGGCCATTGGCCTGCAGCTGCATTCTGATAATTGCATGGGCTGGAGACTGGAGGTCATCATTCGGGGAGGAGATGAAGAGGCCCTGAAGGAGGAGAGGGTTGGAAGAAGCATGTTTCAATTATAGGTTATAAATACCAGCCTTGTAGTTAGTAAATACGCCAGCTCTATCTGAAAATCAAGCTTAAGCTTTGATAATACAATGATAACTTAAGATATCTGTAATCAATAAAATATTACAGGTACAGAATGTGTGCCGTGACTCAAATTTGTGAAAATTGTTTACCAAAGAAATGAAATGTTTAGGAATTTCTTTATCACATAACGTTAAATTTCAAAGCAGTGCAAATTTTACATATGTATTCTGATCCCCATTATTGAGCAAGGAAATACTATAAGCCATGAACAGAAGTAGAAAAAGACATAGGCCCTAACTGGTTTGGCTCAGTGGATAGAGCGCCGGCCTGCGGACTGAAGGGTCCCAGGTTCGATTCCAGTCAAGGGCATGTACCTTGGTTGCGGGTACATTCCCGGTAGGGGGTGTGCAGGAGGCAGCTGATCGATGTTTCTCTCTCATTGATGTTTCTAACTCTCTATCCCTCTCCCTTTCTCTCTGTAAAAAATCAATAAAATACATTTTTTTTTAAAAAAAGAAGAAGAAAAAAAAAAAAGACAAAGGACATGAAAGACCAGCAAGTAATCCAGTTAGATCATAAGTACATGGCAGGAAAGAGTACAAGGATAAGTTGGGAGTGATTTGTGGAGTTATTTGTTGCCTTGAATAAGACAGTTTAGTAAGTCATGGGAACATTAAGTTTTTCATTAGGTGAGCCATTTGATTAGATTTGAACTTTAAAAAGATAAATTCATTTGTGGTATATATGATAAATTGGGATGGAAACAGGTCTTGGTAAAGTGGTTCAATCAGGTACTGATGATATATCATGAATTACGATGGGGGAATTGGAAAACAGGGAATGCATACAAGAGGTGTGGTGGAGGTTAAATCTGTAGGACTTGTCAATTCATTTAAAACAATAGGAGAGCCCAGCTGGCATGGCTCCCTGGTTGAGCACTGACCTCTGAACCAGAAGGTCAGAGTTCGATTCCAGGTCAGGGCACATATAGAGGTTGCGAGCTCGATCAGGGGAGGTTGGCATGCAGGAGGCAGCCGATCATTGATTCACTCTCATCATTGATGTTTCTATCTCTTTCTCCGTCTCCCTTCCTCTCTGAAATCAATAAAAACATATTAAAAATAAACAACAATAGGAGAATAAGGAGTTGAAGATGGCGCTGGGGTTTCTAGTTTGAATAAATGGGGAAATGGTGATACCCCTGAAAGTACTAAGATATCTCATGGAAGAGCTGGTCTTTAGGTGGGGAGGATGACTTTAATGTCAAGTATATTGAATTTAAGGGGCTGGGTTTTGGCATGGATCTTTAATAAATGGCTGGAGATGAGGAAAGCTTTGGTGTGAGCCATGGCTAAGGAGCGGGAGAGAGGCTCTTCACATGCTCCCAGGTGATGGTCTGAGCTATGGTTGGAGATGGCCGTGCAAGGGGAAGAGTCCAAGAGACTCTGAAGGAGAGGAAGAAAAGGAGGGGACAGAAAGGAAGGCTCAGGAGGTTGGAAGGAGGACAAGGGCTTTGGGGCTAACAACATTCCAGGGAGAGTTTGTTTTAGTGTCCTTTTCTTCTTACAGTAAAATAAAGATAGTATTTCACTGTTTAAATGGCATTTATAATACGTTGTGAATCCCATGACCTCGTTTATCTCATTGCCTTTCCTATGAATACAGTGATGCTTGGCTATATTGTCTAATTTGAATGTTAGCATGTGGCGAATTTTTGTAAATTCTTTGAAAGAACCTTTTCTACTACTTCAGTTATTTTCAGTGACAGGAATTTTGAGAATTTATCATCACTTTTATTATTTCATTTATTTTAGTAGCTGGAAGGTGTGTTTGTTTCAAAGAGAATGGATCACAAGGCTGTTGTAAATTGAAAATTATATAACACGTGAAAGTGTTTTGCAAAGTCTTAGTCAGATAAATGTAAGGCATATTACTATTTTGAGATTGGCACGTCTTTCAGGGTCACTAGTAAGTCATAGATTATTTCCAGAGCCACCCGTCTTAAACTGAAAATCATTCTTATTTTTCATATTTCAAAATTCATAAACTAAATTTCATAATCTAATGAGATTTATAGGAGGTAGAATGAGCCATTGTTTTATTTGCGGGGGGGGGGGAGGTTCCTACTCCTTGTTAGTAGTATTGATTTAAGAGTTTGCTTCACTGCTTATTTTGACTCTCCCAGAGTGGGTATTTAAAGCAATGAAGAATAGAAGTCATACCCTACTTCAAGCAACAAGCACATTGTGTAGTTAAATAAAATAATTCTCATGATGCATAAGGAGATAGATAATATGTTTTTTTAAAATCAGTCAAAAAGCTAGCATTTACTTTTTATTTAGAAATTGTGCTTTAATCATAATTAGAATTTTAATATTATTCAAAAGAAATATTAAACATTTAGCAGTGATTTTCATTAGCTGTAAAGTTCAAAACTTCTGTGGAATAAAAATTAGTATCGTGACACCTTGTAAGTATTCTGTTTTAAATTTAAGTGGTGATGAGTTTCTAGTTCTCTCAGTTAGCTTTGTGGTGGAACAAACCACCCCAAAACTTTAATGACTTAAAACAACAACTGTTCATTTGGCTCGTGCTTCCATGGATTGGCCATTTGAACTGGGTTTAGCTGGGTGATTCTTCTGCTGGTCCAGCTAGGTTCACTCACACATTTGTGGTCAGCACCCCGATTGACTTGGGGCTTCTTGTTCTAGGGCACCCTCAGTTGGGACAGCTTTTCCCCATTCCGTGTGGTTCAGGTTTGTTCACATAATGGCAGAAAGGAGATAAGAGCCTCAAGAGCAGGAGCAGAGATGTCTTGAGGTCCCAGCTTGGAAATCACACAGTGTAACTTCTGCCAGACTTTATTGGTCAAAGCCATGACCAGGCAGCCTAGGTTCAAGGGTGGGAGATTAGACTCTGCTTCTTGATGGGAGGAGTAGAAAGTGTGTGGGCAAGTTTTCAGTCTACAACATTATCAATTTTTAACTACTGAGACAGCACTGGCTGTGTGTGTGTGTGTGTGTGTGTGTGTGTGTGTGTGTGTGTGTGTGTTATTAACTCTCACTATGCAACTCTCAGAAGCAACAGGTATTTGAAGTATTCTCTCACTTTTTTTGAGTCATTCATTCATTCATTCAATTAGAGACATGTTTATTCAGATTCCAAAGCAACTGAAGAGATAATTTAACTTAAGTAAAACTACACTACAACTGGTTTACCTATACAGTATTTGTTGAACCTTTCAGTGGCTGTTTTGTACATGGCACTGGGCTAGGTATTCAGAAATAAAGAAAAAAAGAAGTGTGGCATAGTCTTTTCTCTCAAGAAGTTTGTGTTTTTATAGGATGGGCAAAATTTATGTCTATTCAAGCAAACAAGGACAGGGCTTTAATCAAAGGTAGAATACAGATGAACATGGTTTAGACCTTTCATTTGAGTGGAGTAGAGAAACAGATACTTAAAATAACTGTAATTCAAAGCAGAATAGTAAGTGCCACGAGAGAATATACACTGTGTGCTATTGAATGAGAAAAAGAATAGGAGGAGACAGATGATCAGTTGCCAGGAGGTGTGATTTGTATAATTAACACCCGACAAGGGAGGGGTCTTTGAAACAGAGGGCAATGGCTTCATGAGTTTTGAACAAGACTTTGAAGAAGTGGTAGAATTTGAGCAAGTGGAGAGGTGAGAATCCTACAGAATTTAGAAGTGAGTTGAGTTTTCCCAAGAAGGTAATTATTTAATTAAAGAGAGAGTCCTTTAAAGTGGCAAGTATTAAAGAGCATGAGAAAATACTGTAGGAAGACTGTAGAAAACATGATGCTGGGAGGGTGTCTGGCACATTTTTTCTCATCCAGTTGTGCCAGGGCTTAATTTTCTTCAGATATTTGTGTGCTTCAGTAGGAAAATGGGAGTCGAGAATGTTTATTTTACTTTTATAAGGGAAATACACATTTCACTTTCACTGAGTAGTGCTCTTTTTAGTGATGTATTGATATTTCTAAATAAAACAGAAACAAATATTGTGTCCCTGTTGGCAAGAAAATCCAAAATTAACAAAAGTAAGGAAACCCCCATTGAGTAATGTCAACTGGTACTTTCTACACATATATCTGGATCTATTTAAGAGTTGAGCTAATAGAAAGAAATGGGGGATTTCCTTTCCCAAATTTGCTTTTCAAACTTTCTGTTCTAGTTTGTCCTGTTTTAACAATTTTAAGCTATTTTGAGAAGGACAAGGATTGATTAAAATGAATTTTATTTAGTGGTAATTGAATACACAATATTTTAACATATATTAAACTGCCAAAGTGTTCAACATGACTATATAATTAAAAATAGAATATAAGAATCATGGTTTTTATTTTAGTAAATCCAAGACCCTGTTTAAATGGCTTTTACAATATGTTGTGAATCCCATTATCTAATTTATCTCATTGCCTTTCCTATGAAAGCAGTAGATGCTTGACTCATATTGTCTAATTTGAATGTTATGTGGTGAATTTTTTTTAATCCTCACCTGTGGGCATGTTTTTTATTGATTGGAGAGGGAGAGGGAGAGGAAGGGGGGGGAAAGAGAGAGAGAGAGAGAGAGAGAGAGAGAGAGAGAGAGAAACATCGATGTAAGAGAGAAATATCTATCGGTTACCTCCCTACATGCCCCAACTGGGTATCGAACCCACAATCTTTGGTGCACAGGACGACACTCCAACAGACTGAGCCACCCAGTCAGGGCCATTGTTTGATTATTGTATGTGCCCTAACCAGGGATTGAACCACAGCCTTGACATATCAGAATGACACTCTAATCAACTGAGCTACCCGACCAGGGCTATTTTATTATTTCATTTATTTTAGCAGCAGTAATGTGTGTTTGTTTCAAAGAGAATGGATCACAAGACTATTTAAGTTGAGATAGAATGCATGAAAGTATTTTACAAAGTCTCATGCAGATAAATGTAGGTGTATTATTATTATTATTCTGAGATTGGCACTTCATTGAGGGTCAGTAGTAGGTAATAGATTAGTTCTAGAGCCAGCCTTTTTGGGTTCAAGTTTCGGTCCAGCCCCTTACTAGCTGTGTAACTATGGATTTTAATTTTTAAAATAAAATAAAATAAAATAAACTCTGTGTTTCAGTTTCTCCACCTATTAAAATGGTATCACAGTAATATACCTTCTTTATAGAGTTGTTGTGAAGATTAAATGGATTAATATATGAAAGTACAAAAGACTGTGTGGTGAAAAGTAAGGTCTTTGCCTCCCTGGAAGTAGTTACTGCTGCCAGTTTCTTATGTATGTCTGTAGAAATACCTCTCTGTGTGTGTATGTGTATGTGTTGATGACAGCATATTAGATACACTGTTCTACTTTGCTTTTTCACTTGATATATTTTGGATATTCTTTTATATCCATACATATAGGGCTTCCTCATTCTTTTTAATGCTACATAGTAGCTCACAATTTTTAACCAGTCCCCTGATGATGGGATAATTGTTCTTTGACTGTTATCGATATTGCTGCAATAAATATACTTACACATGGAAAATTCCACACAAGTAGGTCTATATCTGTAAGATAAGTGATGGTAAAATTGCTGAGTCAGAGCATATGGGAATTTTGAAATTGTACTGTGGAGGACAAATTGCCCTCCATAAAGATTATATTCATTTAAATTCCCATCTAGAAGGTATAGGAGAGCCCGTTTCCTACATACTGGCCAACTCAGGTGGTACTAAACCTTTGGCCTTTGCCACTTGCACGTCCTGGACAAGCTGCTCTTACTCCGTTTCACGTCGTTGTTATCCTTTAGAGCATTTCCGTCTGTCTCCCTTATGTTGTCAGCGCTTGCAATTTTGGATGTGATATTTTCATTGACTTTGTATTTCTTAACTTTAAAGAAGAGTTCTGATTTCTGATATTCTAGCCCATTGGCCGGTGCTTGTCAGACCATGTGTCCCAAGTTTTGATGTGAAACGTAGAGTCGCCCTATGATGTGATTTTGTGTTTCCCCCTCAGTGACTTACGTGTCCTAGTGCTCTGTGAATGTTTATGGATTGATTGTCCTAAGTGGGCAGAATGTGTAATTTCGAAGAAGGGAGGGTTGTCACTTTCTAAATATTTTATACTAGTTCCTGCCTTTGTGTTAAATATTTTAATTAACATTATTGGTATCTCTTACTATATATATGAATCATTCTCACAGCTCAGACTCAGCCTGTTTGCTACAGACTTTTACCTTGTTAGAGATGTTAACACAAATTCACTTGGAGATCTCAGTAAGATTCTATGATTTATTTCCTGGTGGCCCTGGATAGAGCCTTTCGGGGTCTGCTCTGCAGAGCTGGCTCGGTCAGGTGGGAAGAATCTCATAAAAGATGTCATTCTGGGGTAATGAGGAAGCTCAGGGACTCGGTTGAGCTGGCAGGGAGGCCTAGCTCACAACCAGGTGATTCTGTGCCCCTCTCTGGGAAGCAAGGTGGGGAGAGTAGAGTGGGCAGGAAGTGGGTAGCCACACTGAAGGTGGAGGGGGTAGGATTCAGGTAAGTGGTTTGATATAAAACCATTGAAAGGCATTGCCAAGATAGGAATTATTTTGACATCTTAGATAGCTTGTAAGACATTCTAGGCTAGACAGTACTGCCTCCCAGAACCTAAATAATTCCTTTATTAAAGTAATTTATTTCCAGACAGCTGTACAGTTTATTGTACATTACAGAAGGTGCCTGGCTGAGGGGGCGAGGGGTGACCAACAGCTAGCCTGTGTCCCAGTCACCAAGGCCATAGCCTGTTTCACCTGCTAACTCAGGTGCGCAGGCCGGGCCAGCAGGTTTTGTTCCTTTACTCCGTCATAAGCTTAATGAGAAGAGCATTTGCTGATCTATTTAAAAAGTCTTAAAATCAACGTGCAATAATATTTTCTGATCTAAAAATTGTATTTAGCCCTAACCGGTTTGGCTCAGTGGATAGAGCGTCAGCCTGCAGACTAAAGGGTCCCAGGTTCGATTCCGGTCAAGGGCATGTACCTTGGTTGTGGGCACAACCCCAGTAGGGGGCATGTAGGAGGCAGCTGATGGATGTTTCTCTCTCATGGATGTTTCTAACTCTCTATCCCTCTCCCTTCCTCTCTGTAAAAAAATCAATAAAATATATTTAAAAAAATAAATAAAAATTGCATTTAGCAGTAAATAGTAAGAACAGATCATAGTTCAGTTCCCTTTTCTAAAATGAGAATAGGAAAGAAAAAAACTTTTTTGTTTTTGAAAAAATAGACCCCCTTTATAAAAAAGAAATCTTGAACATTTGTGTTTTTCTTTTTAGGCTTTTATTCTCTGTCCTGCGATTTTCCCTTGGAGGACACTGAAAGCAAAATGAGTCGGGCCATAGAAAAATGTATTTTTAGCCTTCACAGGGTTATCTACATCTTGACAGAGCACATGAAACTAGTCATGTTATTGATTGCATTCTCACAATAGCCAGAGGACTAGCCATTCTGAAATGTGTCTTGATTGCTGTATCATTCTTAGGCCTAAGCTTTTCTCTGGTGTTTTAATAAATAAGCATGTTTATTAGGGGGTGACTTAACTCAAATTCAGTGTCATAAATAGTAGAGTCTATACAAGGTACTAATGCCCACCCCGCCCCCCCCACCCTCCCATTCCAGATCAGTTCTGGCATTTTACACTTAGGACGTCCTGTGAACATTGAATTAAGGTAGGAAGTTAAAAGATAGAATAAAATTCTGCTCCTAAGAGCCTTATAGGGAATCATTATACATTTAATAATGAACCTTTTTATTTCTAGTTTTAAGAAATGTTTTTTAATATTAGAATTTTGTGCCAATCTCATTCCCCCAGGTAATTACTATTAGGCTGGGCTGGGGCTTACAGCAAGATGAATACGAGGTTGGTAGACAGAATTAGGGAACTGTATCAAGGTTTAGAGTACCAAGGGTCAGTAGTAGGCCAGGCCCTTCCAGCCCGAGTATACACAAACAGTGAGGTCAAGACAGGTCATAGGTCAGAGTGAGGTAGTCAGACTGGGGAATAGAAATAGCATCCCGTGCCGTGGGAACAAGGGAATCCAGATTCCAGGCTTCTAGGATTAGGACATACGTGAACAAGAGATGAGGTCAGAATGGGCAGGAAAGGAAGCTGAGTAGTGGGGGCTCACGGACCAGACATAATGTCATGTATCTACTATGATAATATAGAGAATAGTTTCACTGCCCTAAAAAAACTCATGCTTTAACAATTCATCCTCCCCATCTTTGCCTCTGCTTACATTTTAATGTTCCTTCTATGAACATGGTTTATTCTCCTCTAACCTGAAACTTTCATGTTGTTAGTAGAGTTTGTGAAATTAGTAATCAGGAGAGTCAGAAAGCAAGAAATTCTGATAAATTATTTATAGTCCCTTAGGCTTTCAGACTCTGAAAATTACCTGTATAATAAACATATAGATAACAATTGCAGAGCTTTAGAATGCATGGCTTTTCAATAGGGTGTTTGGTGGGCGTACAGTTATGTATTCCACCATTTATTCCACAAAGATTTATTGAGCACTTACTCTGTATGCCAAGTCCTGTGCTAGATTCTTTCCATGGAATTAGAGATTCCATTCAAGCAAGTTAGAGACTATTTTAGGAGTTCTCACCTTTTGCACCCCCACGGTACCCCTTTCACAGTTGTTCCTCAGGAGCCACGTGTTGAGAAAGAAAGCCTATTCTAGAATTACACTTGTGGTGGGCTTTCCCAGTTCACTGAAAATAGCTTTTGGGCCTCCATTATAATTTTCAGGGAGTCCTGACAGTCTAGGGATCTTGAGAAGAGATCATTTTTTATTCAGAGCAAGGATCATTCGATTGGGCTGGTTGGTCCGGGGGAGTGTCGGTGTGCCCAGCCCTATCCTTGTGTACTTTGTGTGGCTGTATCCCAGTGTTGCCTTGCTCACATTACCATTTCTCGATCTTCTCCAGTTGCTTGCTGACTTAGCCTTTTGCACTCTACATCCTTTGTGCCAGGGACCATTTGAATGTAAAAAAACACATTGTACTTGGATCAAACATGAAGAGAAGGCTCCGTTCCCTCGGGAGGCTGTGCTCCTTAAAGCACCTTTGGTTATTCTTCCCCATAGTGGAGCATCTGCCTCTCAGCATTTCGTGTGTTCATATTTATACATGTTCACCATAATGGCAATGTACATGATTGGAAAAACCCAATTTTTCTGATAAAAGTTAATTATCATTAGAACTTTTAATATTTTGCACATCCTCTGAGGTGCACGCATCCTACTTGGAAACCCTGCACAGGGATGTCTAGCTTTAGTATTTTTTACTGAGCAAAATACCAAACCACTGTATGTAACTATAGCATAGGTTCCATAGATAATGCTAAGGATTTTAGCAGCCATAAACAGACAGGTAGATTTTAATTAGGGAAAAGTCCTAGCATCTATTTCGAATTCACTGTACTACTCAAGTATGCATCTGCAGTAGGAATAGCACATTCTGAAAATTTTAGATTATTTTTTCCAGATCAGTCTTGTTCTATCCACTTATCTCCCATAACCAATATTTTTCGAACACCTCCTTCACATTACCAGCTGCCATTCACTGCCCATGATGCTGCAGAAAGACTCCATTTGGTGTCTATAGTCCACGTTTGCCAGCTAATTTTTACGCATTTTAGTTCCCTATGGCTGCACTGTCAGAGAAATCTAAGTGGCTGTGACTCTTAATACAGAGCCACATAAAATCCGTGAGCAACAATCCACTAGAGCCTCTGTAAATGGTACAGGTTTTTTAATGAATCATTAGTAATACACACCCTACATATTTGCTGTTTGGGTCTGGAGAGGCAGCTACACAGAAGGAGATGGAAGAATGGCCAGAATTGCATTCAGTGTTCCAAAGCCTGGACAGGAATGAAAGATGAGCATTTCTACTTAATTTATCTGGCTGGCTTCCTGTGCCTAATGGCTACATATATACCATAAACACCAGGAAGAAGCAACCATGGAAACACTTGTTTTCTTGTTGGGCTAAATTTACTCTGGGTTGAATATTAACACAGTGCCTGGCAGTACTTTAAAAGCAAAAATAGCTTAAGCGTGACTCACTCTGAGTCATTTACTGCTAGTGTTGCTATCCTGCCTAGAGCTTGACATTGAACAAGTTGGCAGCCTGTATTGCTACATTTTTTCTAGGAACTCTGAACACATTTCATTCTTGTGAATTCGCTTGTGCAATGATATTAAATAGAGTAATATGTTTATTTTGTTTCAAAGTCAAATGAATTTGAGAATGGTGAAACAAGTATATTTCTTGGGCTTTCTGGAAAGGCCAGATTCTCAGAATTCTCCTGTGGTTCAAAGACTTACTTATTTTATAAAGAATTAATAAAATGTCACAGAGGTTTTATTTTAGAGGCTTGGGCTTTTCTGATTGAAAACATCATAAAATCATTGTCAAAATGAGCTTAGTAATACTACCAGGTCGGATTCATTAATTTTCTGACATAACCTGGATCATGCCATTCAGAAAGCTTTCTTTCTTCTTTTTTTATTTAATTTAACATGCAACATAGCCTGCCTTATAGTTAAGTTGGCTGTATGACTTATAAACTTCTCTCTTGTTAGTAAAGATTATATAATGAGAAGTTCACTGGTTTTGAAAGGCAGACCAAACCCACCCACAGGAGTTCTTATTGGCCCTTTAACTGCACTGCACGCCTTTGCCTGAGTAACCCCTGCGGCTGCGGCCCCGGCTGCGGAGGGAGTGAGGCGCTCGCTGGCTGACCGGAGGGAAAACCTTGGAAGGATCTGGGCTGGGGTCAGAATGGCTGAGTCTAAAACTGTATATATGAGGATGGTTTTCCCTTGATGTTGCAATCTTTATTTTAACATGTTTTTGTGTTTAGTTTTTGGAGTTGCCTAACAAATATAATTTCAATTGAGGCTTAGTTTCAGCTCTTTTATTATAAACTGTTGGGAACACAATTCAAAAAAAATTTATTTAAAGGCACTATCATTTTGCCTTAAGATTTCAATGATTTGTATTCAAGGAGTTTTCCTATGACAGCCTAAATGAGCCTAACCCAGTGCTTGATATTATTTTGAAATTGTTTTACCATAAAATTCTTACATTAGAAGATGTAACTCTGGTGGAGAATTTCAACACAGTTGCATAAATTGTGTTTCATATTACAACTTGTTCTCTACTTGACTTCATTGAAATGAATAAAAGGACTCTTTCAGAAGGATCTGGTGAGTTAGCATCATTATTTTTTAAAAAAAGTGAAGAACTTACTCATAATGTGTCCTGTGTTGCTAAGTTTTCAAAGTTAGCTATCTCAGCCACACCCAAAGCCCTTTCAGAAGACTGAAATCCACTTATTCATTACTCTGGCTCAGAATTTTCTTCCCAATAAAGTAAAAAGTAAAAGAGCTGAGATCGATATGAATTTTCCCTGAGATACATGATGATTTCATGAAGAATTAACATTTGGAAATTGACTTGCGGCCAAGTCTTGAATGTAATACATGGTTCCTTATTCTGTGGTTAAAGAGATCCTTTAAACTTGGGCTTTCTCACTGGGGCCCTGTGGGTGCTAAAAACACCCCAAGGTGCTTTTTATATCCCCAAAGCTCCCATCACCCTGCCCTGGTGATGAGAGAATGCCAGTCCTACCACAGCACTCCCTGGAAAGGTCGTGTGGACTGAACCCTTCCTGCTGCATGTTGGAAGCATGTGAATGAGTTATTTGTAACGGCCTAAAAATGAACTCAACACGATTTAGTTAACAACCCTTTTCAGGTTGTAGACTGAGGGGCTGGTCTAAATGAGTCTCAGCATAGCCCAGTACACTGCGCTGTTATTGCAGTTGCGGAGCTGTGTCTTGTCCATGGCAATGTATTAAGATAACAGAGAGTCTGCACGCAGGGCCTGGCATAAAACAGGCACTCAATAAAAGCTCATGAAATCTGAATTTATTTATAGGACAAATATTACAATTGCTCACCTTATTTGGTTTGCAAAGCTTTGTTCTTTCTCTTTCATTTTTCCGTTCAAACATTTATTGAGCTCTTATATGCTTGAAACTGAGATATTTGAGACAAAAGATTAATAAGCCTTCAAGAAGTACATTCTTAGCTTGGAGAGGCAGATATGCATATTATTAAATACATTAATCATATGATTTTTATTGTTAATAGTTTGTTGTTAATCCTCACCTGAGGATATTGTTTCCATTGATTTTTAGAGAAAGTGGAAGAGGGAGGGGGAGAGGGAGTGAGAGAGAGAGGTAAACATTAATGTGAGAGAGACACATCTATTGGTTGCCTCCCTCACGCACCCTGGCCAGGGGCAGGCATCGAACCTGCAACCCAGGTGCGTGCCCTTAACTGGGAATCAAACCTGAGATCCTTTAGTGCAGGGGGGCGGGGGTTGGGGGGAGAGGGGAACGCTCTAACCACTGAGCCCCACCGGCCAGGGCTAATCATATGCTTTTTAAAAAAAGTCTAGGTACAAGGATGTCATAATCTTGCAGTAGTGACTGTATTTTTAACAAGTAACAGCTGTTGACCTTCTCTGAGCACTGACTGTGTACCAGTTCTGCTCAAGGTGCTGTGAGGTAGGTGGTAAATCGTCCCCGTTTCATAAAGGAGGATATTGAGGCTCACCGAGGTTGAGCAATTCACCCAACTTCATATTCATGATCCAAACCCAGGAAATCTGGCTGCAGAATCCATGCCCTTAACCATTACATAAACTGCCTCCCGTTGGCTGGCTTGGTCGAGGAACAAGAAAGAACTCTTAGAAGTCGGAGAAAATGGAAAGTCAATTCATCAGTGACACTGTGATCTCTTTTGTGGGACATTCGATTATCTTAAAACTGAGTGATTATTTTGGAGTACCTTTGCTAAATAAAATCTGTGTTGCTAAATCAGAGTGTTTTCCTCAGTGGGCTAATTCTGAGGGTTATTTACCACATCTCCAGGACATCTTTCTCGGGCCATCTGTGCTAATCCCTAAAAGGAGCTGAGGCTGAGAACTTAGTGTTCTCACACATGACCTCAGAGACTAAAATCGGCTCCTAGACCAGTGTGGGCTCTGCCACCCAGAGAGGCCCAGTGAGCGGGGCAGCTGGAAACCACTTAGCTCACCGTAGAGCTTGCCTCCCATCAAAGACAGTTGCCTTCTTTCATCCTGGGGCTCCTTTAAGCTGACAACCTCTTTCTGTCCCTTCCGTTCACCTCAAACCCAACAATTCTTTTTTCATAGTCAACACTACTGCGTAGTCATTCAGAGCGCTGCAGCTCTTGTTTCTTTCTTGGCTTTGTCCAAGTGGAAGAAGTGAAAATTATCAGCTTATCCTGTCCCTGTATCCTGGAGTTTGCCAGCAAACCCCACCACCATCACCCCCAGGAAGCAGGGGCTAAAGGTACAGGGAGCAAATAATCTTCCCAGGAGGTCCCCACTAGTTCATTTGGTTCGTGTTATTGGGATACTTTTATTTAGCAAGGCACTTCCTATTTATTTCTTGGTATATTTTACAAGACAGTGTTTTCTCTTGGAGCAAATTATGCTTGTTTGCTGAACAAAGTTGTCTGCAAGGACATTTTAGTTTTCACTTCAGGCTGCACAGCTTTTGACAAATTCTCATCCTGTTTGGTGAGGTAGAAAATAACACACTTAAAAGGGAATGAATGCATTTTCTGGTAACTATTAGCGTTTTCTTATTTTTCAAGTAATGATGTCCAAAAGATGAATTAATGGACTCGTGACAGTGGAATCGAAGTGTATCATTGAGTCTCTGAAGTTGCCCCCACTTAGCACCCACAGATGGAACACTGAACAACTATTTACACTTTCGATTCAATACAGCCATTGTATTTATTTGTAAAAAAGAATGCACAGCATTTTCTTCAAGGAAACCAGAAGCAAGCAGTTTAGTCTGGAGCTTTTTTGGCACAAGAAACTGACATGTTGGGGTGCACTGTGGAAATAAATGCATTCCCACCCTGAGGATATTATGACTTTTGACTGTATTGTCATGGCTCAGTCTTTGTGTGGACTTTCTTTTAACATGTCCAGTCCTGACGTTTTAAAGTAGCATTTTATAAATTCACCAGAGAGGGAAGGAGGCCACACAATGATCAGATGGTAAGTCCTAATCATGGGACATTCGCGTGGGTCGTTTGTAATTGAAGACAGTGCATCCTTTGTAATTGAAGATAGTGCAAATGAGGACATGGGGTGGCCAGGAGCAGAAAGCAGAGAGGTGAACAGCTGCTCCCTCTGCTCCGTGCCCCTCGTGTCTGCAGCCAGGATCAGTTCTAGATCTCATCCCTGAGGCCCGGGGGTGGCAAGCCAGTTTGAGCCTTGCAGGCCACTGTAGATGAGTTCTTTCCTAGGTTACTACCTCCTAACTCCCCAGGAAGGAATGCCACTTGTCAGCAAATGGGAGGGACTCTTCAGAATAGAAATGTGGTTTTGGAAATGGAGGAGCTGAGAGGGGTAGGAAAAAGGAGAATCAGGGGAATGAGCACGAATGGGGGAGAAAATTTGGGGAGGAAGAGACGACTTTCCCTGTCCCCCTTACTCCTCCCTGTTTGGCAAGCTGGTCATTTCTGCTTCCTCCTGAGGCTTCCTCTTTTCTCTGCCCCTTCCATGGCACTGCCCTTCAGGGTTGGTTCTGTCCTCCCTCTCTCTCATCTTTTTGTGTTGTCCCAAACTCTCTACTCTCGTTTTCCCTCAGTGGCCTCATCCCACTTTGCAGAGGGGTCACCAGTGAGTGCCACATTCATGCCGTGGCTGGCACAGTCCCAAGTACCTGCGGTCACTCAGCGTCTGTTTTAGAATCAGCCTTGACTACCACAAGCTTCAGCAGACCTTCCGGGATCCCTTCAGGTCAGAATGGCCCCTGCACACATCCTTGTCCATCTTCCGATCCGTGGACAATCTCCAGATCTGGGAGATAGGAGACAGAAGACCTGCCTCCGTGTCCCGGACACGGCGATAGCCTTTTCATAAATGGTAGCTACATCGGTTCTGCAGGTTCCCCGTGAGAAAGAGGAGGGTTCTTCCTGACTTGCAGGTAGAGTGGCTGTGGCTCAGTGACAACGAGGCCGACAACTGACAAGGGGTCCAGCTGGAATGCCAGCCGAGTCCTCGAACCTCCAGAGCTGGAGCTGTCTGCCTACCCAAGTACGAGTCAGATGTTTCCTGACTGCTCTCTCTTTATAATTAAGGAGAATATTTCTCGATATTAAACTACAGCATTAACTCTTGGTTTTTAATGATGTCTACACGAATATATTGTGATTAATATTAAAAACCAGGAAGTTTCTTACTGGGCTAATAAAACTTTTCTAGTATTTCCGAATATGATTAAACTTTAATTAGCATTTCTTTATTAGTATTGCAAAGACTAAATAATGATCTATTTTTCAGGTAGAACTGGTTTTCTAAAAATTACTTTAAAAGTTGAAACAAGTGGTCGGTGTTTGGTTCTGGGAAAAATGTACTCCCTCTGAAAATGTTTTTATGCACCTGTGTATTCATTCAGCAGACATTTACTAAATCCCATCCAGTGTTCATTGCTGAGAAAATACAGAGGACACGCTTTCTGCCTTCGAGAAGCTTGTAATTCATGCAGGTAACATACATGTACCCCTAACCTTACATTCAGTATACAGATAGTAATATTCTAACACAGAGAAATAAAGCAATGCTACGTGAAGCTGCAAGCAGAGTGCAGGGAGCTCACGAAGGCAGCGGTTAAAGCTGATGAGTGGAGAAAGGGACGAGTTCCTGGAAGAGTTGACACTTGAGCTGGGCCTTGAGGCTTGGGTAGAATTTCACTTGGAAAAGGCAGTAAAGGGCATGTGAGGCTGAGCATATAGTATAATCAGAACCACAGGGGCTTAAGAGTGCTGGTCACACTTGAGGAAAGCAGATGTTCCAGAGGGTTGGTGGGTAACGTGCCAGGATCATGGTGGGGCAGGTGTAAGGGGAGCGAGGCAGAGGGCATTTGTTGGAGAGCAGGAAGGGGGCCAAAATGGACGATCAGTTCGTGTGTGCCTGGCTCTGTGCTAATTTCCTTCTGTTATATAATCTCATTGGATTTACATAACAGTTTCGTGAGCTATTACTGTCACCACTCAGAGGTGGAAATAAAAGCCCAGAAAGCCTAAGGAATTTTCCCCAAAGTCATTCAGCTTGTAAAACTTAAGCCTAGGCCTGAAGTCCATGCCTTCCCCCCACCCCACCCCCTGCCCCACTGCTTTCCTAGATTTTTAGCTAAGAGTATATAGAAAGCGCTGAAAACTAAGGTGTTGGGATAATTTTGTGGGTAGTGCTGCTTTTTGGCAAGTGATATCTGACTAGTGAAGATATTTCTAGTGGCAGTGAAGGATGAGTTGTAAGAAGATATTGCCAGAAGGGAGACACGCTAGAAGCCTGCCGCCGAATTCCAAGCAGGACATGGAGAATCGGAGCTGCTGCACTGGTGGTGGATATGCAGAGGAAAAGTGGAAGAGACGGAGAGAATTTAAGCACTTAGTAGACTGATGGTCTGAAGACAGTGAGGAAGTCTAGGTTAGGTTAGTAGTCTTAACTCCTTAAGTAATCGCTCACCCTTAATACTTCTGCCCAGCCAGTGTGCTCAGTGGTTGTGCATCGACCTATGAACCAGGAGGTCATGGTTCGATTCCCAGTTAGGACACATGCCAGGGTTGGGGGCTCAATCCCCAGTAGGGGGCGTGCAGGAGGCAGCTGATCTATGATTCTGTCTCATTATTGATATTTCTATGTCTCTCTCCTTTTCACTTCCTCTCTGAAATAAATTAAAATATATATATTTTAAAAATAGTTAAATGCTTTTGAGCATGTGTCCAGTACAAAGGTTTTAATATTTTAACCCCCTTTCCAGTGCATTTTCTTGTGCATACCCATTTTAAAGATCACTAGAATTAAGAAGAATAGGTGTCCAGGGAGGTTGGCAGGAGGAAAGGGTAGAAGTGAACTACTTTGGCTTTGGACATGACTGATTTTGAGATGCTTAAAGGAGCGCAGTCATTTGAAGATGCTTCATACAAATTTGCAGCGAGTATTCAGGATCATAGAAGGAAAATGATACCAAGCTCATGTTCTACTGGAATTCAGCTTTAGAGTCCAGTGGTTTTCTCCCCAGTTCTACTTTCTGTATGACAATAATTGTGGATTAAAAAGGAGTCTGTTTTATATTATTTTTAGCTACATATCTTTAGTTGATTGTTTCACTGTTTTATCATTTGCTTCTCAACTAAATATTTGCAGATTTTTGGAAATGTTATCCTTGGTCTAAATTAAAGAGTGAGTATTCTTACAATAGGCCTTTTGTGTATTCTAAAACATGAAGATCTTCTTGAAGACCTTGTGGATTGTAGTTCATTGACCTATTCAGACTTGTTTAGAATATTCAAAGGTATCAAGCCTAAACGTGTCCTCCAAACAAAGAGATTCATCCAAAGAGCAGACAGTCTTTATAAGTGGCTTATGCTTTTCAGTAACTTTCTCAAAAGTGTAATTCTCATTTCTTCTGGCCAATCCTTTGTTACTGAATTAATACCTAGAAAGCCTCGCCCAGAAAACTTTCCATTTACTGAGACCCTACAATTATATGATTAAAGGCACAAATACTAGTTGGTGTTTGGTGGTGGTTTTAGTTTGGTTTGATTTTAATTAAGATTACTATTTTTTTTAGCCTTCAGCCACAAAATCCATTATCATTGATATTCAGAGCATGTTTCCCTTTGGGAAAGTGGGGATGAGAAACAGCTTGTAGTTCCTCCAAATCTCATGAAGTCCAATGAGCTTCCTTCCTTTTGTCTATTTTCTATTCATTGTCAAAATCAGTATCCTTGATGAATATTTATTCAATCCCCAGTGCATTGTTATTCTATTGTGAGCTGATCACATGCTGATTTGGGAAAGCACCAATTATTATTTTTTTTAATTGCTTAATGGATAAGAGACAGAACTTACCAAACTAGGTCAAGTTCACAAAATGAGTCTTTGGGGCAATTGGGCAAAAATGGATTCTCAAAACAAGTACCTGAGAATGGAAACCTTCCTATTGGAGGAAATGGCAAAGCTAAATCTAGTCCTCAGGTCTCCTAATCCAGTGGTCGGCAAACTCATTAGTCAACAGAGCCAAATATCAACAGTTCAACGATTGAAATTTCTTTTGAGAGCCAAATTTTTAAAACTTCTTCTAACGCCACTTCTTCAAAATAGACTCGCCCAGGCCGTGGTATTTTGTGGAAGAGCCACACTCAAGGGGCCAAAGAGCCGCATGTGGCTCGCGAGCTGCAGTTTGCCGACCACTGCCCTAATCTTTCCGTTTTTTTCTCAGACAGCAGGGGGCAGCAGCATGAGATAGTAGTACTCATGGAGTCATAGGCTTTTTAATTTTTTTTATTCTTTATTGATTAAAATATTACTTATGTCTCCTTTTTCCCCCATTGCCCTCTTCCTGGCCACTCCTCTCCCTCCCCCCAGCACATGCCCTCACCCCCTAATGTCTGTATCCATTGGTTATGCTTATATGCATGTATACAAGTCCTTTGGTTGATCTCTACACCCCTACCCTCACCCCCCACCAGCTCTTCCCTTCACCGAGTCTGTACATAGCAGGTACAATGGATGGACAGCAAATGAGGTAGAGGATTAAGGCATTGAACAAAATCCCAATGTGGATTGGTGGTTGATAAAAACTATAATATCTAAGTTTACCTCTAACACATTATCCTGTTCTCTTGCTTTTTAAGTCTTTGCTCTAGAGGACAAATATTTAGGGCTGTGAGTCATAGAATAAACCTTATAGTCTCAGGATGTTTACAGCGGTTTTACAGGTAGTAGCAGGATGATCCAATAGACAGGAAGTGTAGATTTAGTGCATGCGAATGAATGATCGCTGACATCCCTTCAAGAAAACAACTTGTTTTCATAGCTTATCAGTGAGTTCACAGTCTGTTGCTGTTTTGTGTTTGGCCAGCGTGCAACAACAGCACAGCTATTGCAAGAGCAAAGTGATTAGAGCATCGTAAGACCTTTGGTCCAGTTCTGCCACTTGAATATTGAAAAGTACTTGGAGTCCAACCTCTTTGACGCCTTTCTCATTCCCTGGAACAGTTTTTGCTTTCTTCTGTGAACTCTGTGTGATTAGGATTCAGGCCATACTCATCATAGCACAATGCAGGTAGCAGCCCACTAGCGAGTAATGAAATCATTGTAACAGGTTGTGATTGGCATTTTCTTAAAAAGGAAAAGATTACTGAACAGTGTAGATTAGAAAATGCCACAGTGCGCATCATGCATTGGAAGAGGATTATTCCATAAAACTTTTGTTTCACTTAAACACATTTTTGTATACATTAGGTGGGAATATATTTCTTACTGCAGGTCAGGGTTAAAAACTTTTTTGAGAAATACTTCATTGTAGCATGAATCACATCATCATGTAATTATCAGTTTATAAATCTGTTCATATATATATATATATATATATATATATATATATATATATTCACTGAGTGGCCAGATTATTATGATCTCAGAACGCATAATAATCTGGCCACTCAGTGTACTTCTCTTGAGTACCTCATTTATTTGATATCAGAGATACTATAAATCGTGCACCTGATCAGTTTTCCCCTTTGCACTGGCTGATAGAAAGCTCAGGGCAAATAGGTGGTTGATCTCCAGCAAAAGTCTAGAATACTTTTGGTACCCATTTGAGATACAAATACACTGAATGGCCAGATTATTATGCGTTCAGAGATCATAATAATCTGGCATATATATATATATATATATATATATATATATATATGATTTCAGCGAGGAGGGGAAAGGGAGCGAGAGATAGAAACATTAATGATGAGAGAGAATCATTGACCAGCTGCCTCCTGCATGCCCCACACTGAGGATCAAGCCCGCAACCTGGTCGTGTGCCCTGACCATGAATTGAACCGTGATGATCTCCTGGCTTACAGATTGATGCTCAGCCACTGAGCCACGTTGGCTGGGCTAGGCAACACACCTCTTGAAAGAAGGAATTACATTTTGTCTTTTAATTCCTTATACCTGAGTCCGAACTGCTGACACATATTACTGTTTTCCCGAAAATAAGACAGTGTCTTATATTAATTTTGGCCCCCCAAAGACACGCTAGGTCTTATTTTCAGGGGATGTCTTATTTTTCCATGAAGAAGAATACGGTACACATTTATTGTTAAATGAAAATAAAGGAAATTTATTACCTGTATACGGTACGGTAGTACAGTAGTTGTCAACACAAACCAGACAAACTGTGAATCCTACAGTATCAAGAATTTACTCATTTATTCAATGACAATCATGTCATCATCTTCTGGAACATCATCATAACAATCCAATTCCTGAATTTCCTGGTGAATTTCTTGTGACTCCATTTCTTTCAGAATCAGTGGACCAAATCTCTCATGTTTAGCAATAGCACTGTCTATAAATGAGTACTTCTTGTCAAGGTAGCCTGCTCGCAGTGCATTTGCAATGCAACTGTCAGTGATTTTCTCCCATGAATTCTTCACCCAAGTCACAACTTCTTGCAGTTTAGGTTTCACAAAGTTTCCACGCTGATTTCTCTCCGTTCTATTTTCAATGTAGTCATTAATTTCCATGCGCAAATTGTCTTTGAATGGCTTGTTTGTTGCAATATCAAGAGTCTGGAGATAGGCCGTCATTCCTGCGGGAATCATTATCTGATCTATTTTTCTTTCGTGAAGAAATGTCTTCATGTCTTTAGCGCGTTGAGTGCTGGCTGCATCCCAGACTAGCAGACCTCTTTGGCTCCCTCGCATAACAAGCAGCAGCATTAAATCGACCCACTGCCTTATAACTGCTTGTGTGGCCCAGGCTTTTTCAGTTTCAAGAATAAAAACGCCCAAAACACGTTCAATCCTTTCCTTCTTGCCCTTAGAAATGATTAAAGGTGGGATTTTAGTGCCATCCAGACGAATTGCCAAAATACAGGAAACACGTGCACTTTCGTAAGCAGTGGAGGGAATGTACGCTAAGGAGGCACCCCATTGTTCAATTGTTGTTTGAGATGATTGGCCCATAAACACTGCAGTTTCATCCATAGCAATCATGTTGGAAAGATTGTATTTAGAGAAGTCAGCATCATCAATAAAGGACTTGAATGCAAGTGCTCGCTAATAACTTGAGTATCTTCCAACCTAAACAATGTTGTAGATCTTCTTAAAGACAGTTCACTTTGCTGAAGGAAATTATCCAGCCAGTGTTGTGATGCTTTGAAGTCTTTGGGGGCTATGTCAAACTGTGGTGCCATTGCAAGGGCAAATTCTTGAATCTGAGCCCTATTACAACCAAAGCCTTTGCTCTCCTGTCAACAACCCATTCACAGATCAGGTCTTCCAGCTCGGAAAATAATGGTTGCCGACCTGATCCACACTTGCGCTTTTTAGCATTTCCCTTGTCCACTTGTTCAATGAGGTTACCATACTCTGCTCACCATTTTCGGACCAATCGGATACTCAACATCTTCTCTTTGCAGAAAGCAGTAAGATTTGGGCCCCAAGAGTCTTCCACGATTCCTTTCTTGTACTCCACGGAGTAGCTTTTTCTTTTTGTGCTCATTTCTAGGGGTGAAAAAAAAGGAATTGGGGTATCAAGGTGCGGGGAGGGGGATCACTCAAAATGACACAGGGGGAATCAGAGGGGGGAATCGAAATGGCACAGGAGAATCAGAAGGGGGATTATGATTTTAGTAACCCCTTTTGATCCTCCTGTGTCATTTTAAGTGATCCCCCTCCTCCCACCCCTGTGCCACTGAACACCTTCACCAGACATCCTGGGGCCTGCCTGGGGACTGTCACTGGGCTTGCTGGGGCCTGGATCTGGGCTGGAGCAGGGTCTGCCACTGACTGAGAACCTTCAGTCATCATGAAGGCGGCCGCGAGCATCAGGTAGTGTCACCAGAGACAGACCAGCACTCACCACCTTCGCCGCGTCCCGTCCGCTCTAATCCTCCTGTTCTTCTACACGCATCTGTGAAAGTCTCCTCCTCTCTCCTGCCCCGCGCTCACCGCTCACTCTGACCTCCGCTCCGCCTCCATACAGCAGTGACGTCAGGACTCCACGTAACGTCACTGGTTGCTAGACGCCAGTCGGGTCGGCCCTAGTGACCAGTTTACGGTAAATTAATTTTCATTCTGAGACAGAGCCTAGGGGCCTTATTTTTGGGGGATGCCTTATATTTCACTCAGAAGGAAACCTGTAAGTAGGTCTTATTTTCAGAGGATGTTTTATTTTCGGGGAAACACAGTAGATATTCAGTCAATGTTGGTGGAATGAATGAATGAAATGAAAGTCACTTGCTCTGGGCTTCATATTTCTTTTTATACGTTAGAATGTTACCCACGGTATCTCACAGTGTTATTGTGAATATCAGTTGAGATAATGGATGTGAAAATACTTTGTGTAAGCGCTATGTGCTTAACAAGGGTTATTGTCTGGTATGATTATTGTTACTGTTGTTGGGCACATACGCCTCAGGAACTCTTGAAATTGTAACGCAGTGTTCTAAAGATGATATATTTATTGCAGTACTATTTATAGCACTGAGAGGTCCCTCTTTAGGTGTTGAGTTAGAAGACAATCCTGAACTATTCGCTATGTGCCTTTTTTTAACTTCTTATTATGGAACATTTCAACATACAAAGGAGGCACAGTAGAAGATGAGCTTCTGTGTACTTATCCCCACCTTCAACAAACAGCAAGTCACAGCCAATTTTCTTTCATCTGTGTCTTCTACCTCCCCCTTCCCATATTACTGTGAAGGTGTATTTCCTTTCTCCTCCTCTTTCTTCTCCTCCTTTTCATCCTCTCCCCCTCCCTTTGTTTTTACTTTTATAAGTATGTATAAATATTCTTGACATTCTTTTAAAATATAATCATAAGTACAAAGAAATGTCAGTTGGTAGTTTAGACTAAAGTACCATTGTAGTGTTGTGTGAATGAGTTATGAGTTATTCTCTCACAGGAACTAGCAGGTAACCAAGATGTTGTATTTCCCAAGATTTTCATATGATGGTGACCAAGTATGTTGCAAAACAGTGGTCACATTCCAGAGCTGTAACTAGTTCTGGAGGCTCAGTTACACAATTGCCACTCTCTGTCATCTTCTGCAGGGATGTGGTCTGACAGAAAAGTAAGAAGTCTGACAGATCACTTGTAAGCTTTTTAATTTTTATTTTCTATCATGTATTAGTCCTCAAGATTTTGACCTCTAGCTAGACAACAGAGTATCCAGCTGAGACTTTGGAATGCTGTAAGCTCTGCTTTAGGACTGTATCCAGGGTTGTAACATGTCACTCAGAAGTCAGATTCCAGCCTAACCGGTTTGGCTCAGTGGATAGAGCGTCGGCCTGTGGACTGAAGGGTCCCAGGTTCGATTCTGGTCAAGGGCATGTACCTTGGTTGTGGGTACATCCCCAGTAGGGAGTGTGCAGGAGGCAGCTGATCGATGTTTCTCTCTCACCGATATTTCTAACTCTCTATCCCTCTCCCTCTCCTTCTCCCTTCCCCTCTGTAAAAAATCAATAAAATATATTAAAAAAAAAAAAGAAGTCAGATTCCACTTAGAAGAAAAGAATTTGTAAAACAGTAAATAAGAATCACTTATGGGTCTTATTTTTAATTGGTCTACCTTGGTTTTCATAATTGTGTGGTTCAGACTTGAATATAATACCAATACAAATAATTTAAAACCCTGCAGATATTCAATCTGTCAGACACTTTATTTATGTAGAATTTTTCTTCCATAAAGTCAAACGTGGAGCTTGATTTTTTTATAAGGTATTGCTAAGTTTTGCTCACTGCAACTGTTAAATAGTCAGTAACTTTGCATGTTCCCATTGTTTCAAGGTTTTTATGCATTCCTGAAAGTAATTTTCCAAAATAAAATGAATATAAATGTACTTTGAGTTTAAAATATTTCAAGCCATATTTGCACTAATACAAGGAGATTGCCCCATACCCAAATGGGGAGGGTTGTGGATCAGGAGTAACAGAGATGGAGGAGGTGAAACTCATATGGTCAGTGACATGACTCCCAAAACGTGGATCACAGAGGTAGGTCAGTTTCTAGATGTCCGGATCCTTCCCAGGCCTCCCCTGTTGGACACCCAGAAATCTCCATCTTTCCCTCATTCATTCCCTACATCTAATGAATAGATCTTTACGGGTTATTTATTTAGAAAAATCTCTTGGTTTCAGCTTTTCCATTCCCATGATCAGGGCATCAGTTCTGATCTTTATCAGCATGCCTCTGGACTATAATTGCAGTTAAGAAGAAATGGACTAATGCATTTTGACCTTACAATTAATCCCTGCAGCAATCCTGGGAGGTTGGAAGTTATCCGAATTTTTTTCAGGTTGTGAAAACTGGCCAAGCTCTTTCAAGTATGTTATATTGCTAAGGAAATGTCCTTGCTCTGAGTCTTTCTTCCCCGTAATGCATTTTATACAAGAATACCAAGATAGTCTCCTTAAAATGTAATTGTAATATACACTGAGTGGCCAGATTATTATGATCTCTGAACGCATAATAATCTGGCCACTCAGTGTATATCCTATATAATAAAAGGCTAATATGCAAATTGTCCCCTCGACTAGGAGTTCAACCAGCAGGCAGGCTGGCCAACCGCCCATGTCCCCTCCCCCTGGCCAGGCTGGCCGGACCCCACCCATGCACGAATTTATGCACCGGGCCTCTAATACACACACACACACACACACACACACACACACACACACACACACTGAGTGGCCAGATTATTATGATCTCTGAACACATAATAATCTGGCCACTCAGTGTAATAACTTACTTAATAAAACCTACAATTATTGATGTAGCACTTTACAAATTACCAGGGATTTTTCATGTTTGAGCTCACTCTACACAAACTCAACCCATGAGATTAATATTATCTCCTATTACGACCTTGTTCAGGTCATAATGACTTCTGTTTCCCATCAAAGCAATCATAAGCTCTTAATTTTGATGACATTCCATATTTTACTAGTATGCTATGGCTCTGTTTTGTCCCTTTAATCATATATCTCAATGTCAGCTGGTTTTAGCTTTAGCCAGGTGAACTTCCTTACAGTCCTCTTCAGCTACCATCCTCATTTCCTACCTAAAGTCTACTTAAAACAAAGCACGCCCCCACCTCACCCACGTTTGCCCACCCTGTTCTCCCATTTAAACTCCAGGCCTGCAGTGCCCACTCCAAGTCCTACCTTTTCAAAGAGGTCTTCCCCAGGAATTTGTCTTCCTGTTTTTTCTTCTTGATTTTTTTTGTCACATATGTTTGCCCTTGAATATAATTTAAAGTTCTTCCTACCTGTAAAAGTAATATATGCTTCGCCTGGCCGGCATGCCTCAGTGGTTGAGCATCGATCTATGAACCAGAAGATCATGGATCGATGCCAGTTGGGGCACATGCCTGGGTCGCGGGCTTGATCCCCAGTGTGGGGCATGTTGGAGGCAGCTGATCAGTGAGTCCTCTCATCATTGATGTTTCTATCTCTCCCTCTCCTTTCCTCTCTGAAATCAATAAAAATACATTATTTCTTAAAAGCAATATATGCTTCATGTTAAAATATTATATAAGATATTTGAAAGTGAAAAGATAACATCTGACTTGCCAATCCTAGTCCGTAGAAGTACCCACCATTGTGTGTCTTTAGAGTTCTGTTTCTGTGCATAAACAGGACCATTCATGGACGCATATATGCGGACACACCTGTTTACAAACAGGGAGATAAATGTAGATATGTATTTTATATACAGATACCGTCCTACAATTGGTTTTTCACTTGACAGTATATCTTGGAATTTTTTCATGCCAGTGAATATGGTATAAGGGATTTCATTCAAATATCTCTCTTTATTGCCTCAAATTGTTTCATGTCAGATTATTTCATGCATATACATCTTCCTTTACAAAATGAAAATGGAAACTCTTCAAGGGCAGGACTACTAATCACATATTCATTTTCTTTTCCGTTCCTTTATTCTTTACTCTTCCTGCATTTACTGCATATTTCACATTTGTGCTATAGGAAATGAAAGATGTTTGCCTTTTATTACCCCTAAGGAGTTAGGATCTAGTGGATAGAATCTAATTTTATCCACATAACTGTAACACAAGGAAGAAATTGAGAAGTGACACAGATTTCTGTTACTGGAAATATGCCTAGGTAGGTTATTTGTTTTTTGTTTTAAAATACACTTTTATTGATTTCAGAGAGGAAGGCAGAGGGAGAGAGAGATAGAAACATCACTAATGAAAGAGAATCATTGACTGGCTGCCTCCTGTACGCCCCCTACTGGGAATCGAGCCTGCAACCCTAGCATGTGCCCTTGATCGAAATCGAACTTGGGACCCTTCAGTCCATAGGCTGACGCTCTATCCACTGAGCCAAACCAGCTAGGGCTAGGTAGGTTATTTGAACAATCCTTTTGCTGAAAATAATTGGAACTGTTGAATATGTATAAGAAGATATCCTCAGAGCAACAAAGGGCTGAAAAGAGAAGAAATTAAAGGCCAAACTTGAGGAAAAGTGAGAGTTCAGAGAGGCTTAGAGAGTGGAAGCCGCTTTTGCCTTGAGGGCATTTGCTGATGTAGGCAAATTTGAATATAAGTAGTAAAACTCTACAGAAAACTAGGAAATGGTTACCATAAATTTCAGAATAATGGTTTTAGAGGGGGTGGGTTTCTGTTTCTGGGGTACTCAGAACTTTCTACTTACTGACCTAGTAGTAGCTATCCTGGGTCATTTGTTTTCTAAACTGAGCATATTTATTTTATGTGCTTTTCTATACACATGTTATAATTTACAACTAAAAGGACAAGTTATGGGACAATATACTAGTATATAGTATCATTCCACACCTGCGTGCATGTGTATGTGTGTATTATATAAACGGGATGTGTAACATAAATTTTACATGTTGATATAACATATATATAAATTTATGTTTATTTATAAATGTGTGTGTGTTTCATACAGAGAAAGAGGTCGGAAGAGTATTAACAAACTACTGAGGGCAACCTTGAGAGGCAGTAAAGGGCTGGGGAGTAGCAAGGAAGGAACTTATATTTTGTGCTTCAAAAGTAACTGTTAATTTTTAAAAAATAATCATTTTTATTTAGTATGTTGTTAAAAATCTGATTTTAAAAAGATGTGGCTTCTGTCTCGGCCCCTAAAGCCCTCCTCTAGCATACTCCATGCCACTTGGATCAGTACCTTTAAAAAAACACATGTCGTTCCTTTGCTGGATTATAAGCTCTTAAAGGGAGCAGGATGGTGTCATGTGTATGTTTACATGTCTTGTACTTAGTAAATCCTGGTACATAGTAGAGGGTGTGTAAATACTAGAGGAAAATGAATGAATAAATGTACCTTAAGAAGAACCTAGGGCTGTAGGCATCCAGTAGATACAACCTTTCCTTAAAGGTTCTTGTTATATATTTTGAGAATTATTTTGTGCCTGGCACAGCAGTGGGCATAAAGTTGGCACAGTGAATACCGGTTGATTGAATTTGACCGACACTTTGTGGAACCTGTAGGCAAATGTGGAGTCTGCCTTGCAGTGCCCCCTCTGAATCCCAGAAAACAGGAAAGCGAAAATACTCTCTAAAAATTAAACTGAGAAATGAACACCTACCTAACAAATTCATTCCAAGAGAGGCAGTGTGATCTTAAGAGACATGAAGACTCCTTTGCAGTAAGACTTGACTGTAACTAATTGAGGGTATTGACATCTTACACACACACACACACACACACACACACACACACACACACACACATCACACACATCACATCTCCATCAGAAGAGCACTTTCTCTGCCTCCAAAGCAGAGAAAAGCAAAAGCTGTTAATGTAATTGTCACGATACCTTGCACAGCGCTCTCTGACCAATAGCCCCTGCTGGGTGAGGCCGGCACCCGTGCTGCCTGGCAGGCAGGTGGCCCTGTGTAGAGCTGCAGAGCCTTATGCCATTTGCACTGGAATCCTGCAACTGACTCCACTCGCCCGCCTCCGTGTACACCCAGCTTCCCTCTGGCAATTGGCCTTCCCACGACGATAATTCACTCAGGCCAATACCGACATCAGTGTACCCGATTCCTCTGTTAGTCACTAGTAATAATAAAGTCGCTTTCTTCCTTTTGTTTTTATTTTATACATCAGTGTCTTGTGAGTTTTGTTAGCATGAGTCTGCATTCCTGGGTGCAGTCAGTGAGGTCGGGTATCAGTCCGCAAGGCTCATCAAGGTAGATGCTACCTTGTGGGCATCTGTTGGAGTGGCCTGCTGGATTTTCCAGGTGAGGCCCAGGTGTCCTCTTGCTCCATGTCTCCTGTCCATTCCACACTTCACGAGAAGTCTTCTCAGAAGTGGTGTGTGGAGAACATCTTAATAATGTGCACATTTCAGTTAGAGAATACCATATATTAACTCAGTGCAATAGATCCTTTTCCTCTGGTATTATTTGTTTGGCTTTGCAAATTTCACACCTGTATAGATGAATGGAAAAATATACTATAGATGCCCTCCAAAAACTCATTTCCCCTTCTGCTTCTCAGCCTCTTGTGGCTTCGCTTCTGCTTCTCATCTCATTGTCAGCCTTGATCCTGGCACCATACTCGGTCACTTCCTAACCTGGTCTCTCTTACAGCAGGGAAACCTAAAGAAGATGGAGGACACAGTGAGGTCGACAAGATTAAGGATAAGGATGCAAGTAGAGCAGGCAATGAACGAGGTTATAGAATTTTTTCTTCCATTCTCATCGTCCTCTCTTTCCTCAAACACTTGCATTTGAAAGGGTTTCAGACCCCACACACTGCTGCAGAAACAGTAAAGCACACATTCTCAACGACATGTTCAACTGGTCTGTGAACGCAATGGGCCTTGCACCAGATTTCAGGAAATCATGAACATGTCTCCTTGCCAAAAAGGACATCAGAGTAGATAACGGCAAAACCCTCGGTGAATCCTGGAATTTTTAAAAAATTAACTGTTGCATCAAATAAGTTGACTGTGCAGTGAGATTTTCAATCAGCAGTTTTTCCCCTTTCTCTTCTATTCTTCCTCTTTCACTCCAACCTCCAGCCAGAATAACTGACTATTAAATTTCACCATAAATTTACCAGGAATTTACATAGGGTAATCCTCAGTTGTCACTCTGATTTGAAATAATCTCTCTTTTATTCATAGATTAGGACCTCACCAAAATTTCAGATAGGATAGGTCAGTGGTCGGCAAACTCATTAGTCAACAGAGCCAAATATCAACAGTACAACAATTGAAATTTCTTTTGAGAGCCGAAAACCGACTTCTGCGCATGGGCCACAAAGTTTCAATCGCACTGTACGTGCGCGCCCGCACGTGGTATTTTGTAGAAGAGCCACACTCAAGGGGCCAAAGAGCTGCATGTGGCTCGCGAGCCGCAGTTTGCCGACCACTGGGATAGTTAAATATAAAATATTGAAAAGACTTTTTTTTTTTTTTTTTTACAAACTTGGTTCCTAAAAACGATTGTTTAAACAATCACAGTTAGGTTTGTTTATACAGTTGGAATTCTGCAGCAAAATAAGACACGGTTGGATTATTAGTATGTCTCATAAATTGGTGAGGCCTCTATCCCTGTGTCACTGCAGGCTCCCTGTGTTGTGACGTGGGACTGAATTGCTAAACAGGTGGTTACGGACCATTCTTGATTATTTAGGTGCTAGTTAACCAATCATTGAGTTCTTTAGGCCTTTTGACCAAATTCACCATCGTTTGGCTTTCATTTTCTTGGGGTGAAGGATGATGCCAAGGAGGACAGGGTCCCAGTTTCATCCCCGTGTGAGCAAGGCTTGTTTCACACCAGAGACTCTTGGACGTAAGATCACTAGCTACACTGAGGCCTCGGCAGTGGTGGAAGTTAGGCTAGGTAGCATCGAAACACTCAAAACCAAGCCTTGTACCACCGCTGAAGTACTCACCCCCGCTTAGTGAACTAGTAACAGCTGCCTATGGTACAGAAGTTAGCATTTCCTGAAGCAACTAGGTATGGTATGTTTATGCTGACATAAGGAATTACCAAAAAGGGAAAAATCCTATTCGCTTCCTTCATTAAATGTTTAATTAAGGGTGAGAGGATCAACAGTCATCAACATTTATAAAAAATATCCACAACTCTCAAAACTACCTGTAATTTTCAGAACTTTCATGCCTCTTCTCATTTTACCAAAGCACATGATATATTGTCAAGATTCCTGCACATGGGAAGGCCATGGACTGCTCTAAATAAAGACAGAGGAGCAGAAGGAGCCAGAGAAACATGGTACCCTGAGAAGCAATGCGTGTTTGCCCCTCTCCCTGCCCAGCCTTTCCCATCAGCCAGGCCATGGCCTTCCTCTTTCTTTTTCTCCTGTTGAATGTCAGAGTCTAGACCGGTACTCACTGGACAGAGCTAAAAAGACAGCCAGCTCAGTAGCACAGAACTATTCTGCTCTTGGGCAGCGTTATGACAAGCTGAAGTTTGCAGTTTTCAAAATTATACAGAGATCTTCAGACACAGGTCCTTCGTGACGAGCCAGCCTTTCACCTACTGGCTGCCCAAGGGCCCAGTATACAATGGCAGAGTAGACCCAGCTCCTTTTCGCTCTCTGTTTTGCCTTTCTAAATCCGTTTTTCTGGCATCATCCGTTTTTCTTTAGTCTTCCTGGAGCCCCCTAACTCCTCTGATTCTTGTCCCTTTTCAATAAAAGGTTTACCATACGTGTTGTTTTCATTAAGTCAATCCCTGTGTGCGTGTCTGTGTGTTATGTGTGTCTGCCTTTTGTTTTTGTTAGTTTGTAATACTCTTTAGAATATTCCCTTCTAACCAAATAAATCCCAACAGTAACTTTTCAGATCATGGACTCTTCAGGCAGTCTGAAAACTACCCTCAAAAAATGTATAAACACATACAATGTTGGGTACAATTTCATGGCGTTCATGCACTCTCAGTGCCTATTTATGGATCCCAACTGGGTTCGGAATTCCTGCCCCAGGATGGAATTCCAAAGTTACCTCCTTTCATGGTCACTGGTGATATTTGAAACATTCATTCACCAGGTACTCATTGAATGTCTCCTGTGTGCCAGGAACTGCAGGGCACTGGGCTACAAGGAAGAGGACAGTGTCGTTGAGGAGACGGACGAGTATACAGTTACGATACAGAATAGACGCAGTGGCAGGAGACGTACAGGAAACCTGGAGAGCACAGAAGATGAATGTTTCATTCCGCCTTGGGGCGTCAAGAGCGTTCTAGATTTGTGTGTTATGTGGAGAAATTTGGATTTGATTTTAAAGGGCCTTAAGTTGAGGAATGATAAGAGCTGATCTGTGACTACTGAAAAACTTAACTCTGACTGTAGCATGGAGAATGGGTTGGGGGAGCAGGACTGGAGGCTGGGAGACTTTGGTAATAAGCCTGGTGACAATAATAGTGATTTTAACCAAAGTACTGACCGTGTGGGTGAAAAGAAGAGGGCGGGTTGGAAGGATATGTACTGGATTGACTGAATTCATTTCTTCAACAAGTATTTGTTGTGCTGCCAAATGTCAGACACTCGGTGGGATACGGTGGTAAACTAGGGAGACACTGTCTTTGTCCTCAAGTCTGGTGAGGAGGACTTGCAGGCTTCTGGAGTGGACAGCTCAGTGGATGATGGTGCCGGCCACCAGAGGTCACATCGACGTGTCACAGACCAGTGGTCCCGGGCAGAGAAGTGTTTCTTCTAGGAGTGTTTCTTCAATCTACCCCTCCTGAGATTTCAAGATATCCTTATAGTTGTGAACCGCTGTGTCTAATGAGAGATGTTACTGCTGGGAGAATGTGTCTACGTAAACAGTATTCGGGAATGTAGGTGACAGTTGGGAGCTAGGAAGTGGATGCATGGCTCAGGGAGTGTAGGTGGATGAGAGGAGAGGAGGGCTGAGCCCTGGACATGACGCAACCGTGGAGACAGAAGAGGAACTGACGAGACAGCCAGGAGTGTGTGAAGAATGTAAAGCAGGTTCCATGGTGGAGCCAGTGGAGCAGACGGGAGGGTTACAGTGGCAGCAGCAGGCAGCCTCAGGTGTATCAGAGGGGCCTCTGGTTCGAGACGATGACCTGGGCTTACATATTAAACTTCACACATTCACCACCATCTCAGCTAAAGGGCTCAGGGTGGTCAGCAGAAACTACTGAAGAGAATTTATGCCATGTGAATTACATCTCAATAAAGCTGTTGTTAAATAAAGAGAATATTGATGAAAATCCATTCTTAAACACATTCTAGCAAATTGTCATTTCAAAAATGAATTAATTATAAGCATCAGATGGGGGGATGGGGTGGGGTGCAGTGAGGGTGATGTTATGCACCAGAGGAGGAGGGTAAGTTTGAATTTAGTCACTTAGTAGCACTCTGAAAACAGTGGCTCATCGCCTTAGCCCTTAGAGAGGAAAGCGTTGTTACTCAGATTTTACAGCCAGATGAGGCATCTTTTCTTGAAAGGGCAACAAAAACATTCTCTTTGACATTGAATGACTCTCAAAATATCCCGCTCTTGTGTTTGCCCTAAGAAAAAAAAAAAGATATATATGCAAAGACATCCTAACAAGTAATAAGAATAAAGAACCCAGTAAGGGAAAGAAATTATAAATAGAGTATTTTTAAGTGGTTAGTGAATAACAGTTGTTAATATAGTAGTAAGCCAGACGCTAATGACTCCTCAAAAAAGAATAATGTAACAGACTAATAATAATAGGGATCTGTGATCAGTAAGTATTTCAACAGTTTAGCAGAAGGAAGGTGGAAGAGCTCAAGGAAACTCCAAAATGCTGGTGTATTATTGGTACCAGTAAGGAAGGCAGGATAAAGAAAGTGTAAAGTGAAGCAATGCTAGTGTAGAAATAGGATGAACAACTCTCCAACCAACTGACTAAAAGTTGGGGGGGGAGGACTTCTTAGCCAAACTGACAAAAATAGAATTAAAAGAAAGATTTTTCCTCCCCAAAATACAAATTCTAGACATACTCATTTTTCTTTTTCTTTTAAGTTAAGAACACTTTCACTTAAAACTACATATGTGAAATTTTAAGTCAAATACTAACAATGAAATTTGGTAGCATATTGAAAGAACCGTAAATCTGATTTGCTTCAGTAGTGTAGTATTTGTTTATCATTAGAAAACCAATACTATGGTAATCACATTGAGAGATCAAAGGAGGAAAGCCTTTTTCAGCCATTTATTCCTGTGGGCCAAGCATCACTCTGGTGGTCCAGCGGTGAACCATAGCAACCAATTCCTTTCTTTGTGATATTTAAGAAAGAACATTAAGAAATAGACAGCTAGCGTAATAATCACATATACAATTTTGTTGTATGATAGATTTTCAAATCAGTGGGGAAAAGTTGGTTTATTCAAGAAATTATTTTGGAACCATTGGCTAATGTTTTAGTGACTCTTAACCCAAAATTTATACGTTAAAATACATCCCAGATGAATTAAAGATTTTATTTTTAAAAGTTGAAACTGAATATGAGGAGCTATAATCAGGGAATGCTTGCATTACCTCATGTTCTGTTAGACCTTTTCAATCATGGCAGAAGGGGAAGTTCTTGGAAAGATTTGAGCTAAAGGATAATGTCGTCCAGTTTCTGGGATAATAAGGACAAAAGCTAGGGCTTCAAACTTACAGACAGTCCACAAAGCATAACATGTTTGGAAGATGTATTAGAAGGTTACAAAGAACTGAAACTTCAAGGGGTAAAACCCAACATCATTGCTTGACACATCAGAGTTTGCAGCCAAAGTCCAGCTGTGCTATTAAGACTCATGGACATTTTCCCAGTGGTTCCTGCAACCTAGATATTCTGATGCTTATCTGCCTCGTGTAGTACTTAAAACACGTCTGAAGTGGGTGCAGATAGAGAGCAGAATGGTCTCAGTACTTGCCTGAGGGCACCCAGCTAATAATTGGCAGAGCCAAGGTCAAACCCAGTCTAGTGCCCACGTCGGCTCTCCTGGCCATTGTGTGTACTGAACATGGCTGCTAACTTTCTGACTAGTACTAGAGTTCTCAAGAAACAGGTTCCTGAGGGTGAATTCAGGGAGGGGAAATTTTAACTTAATTTGTCTGAATAATAAATTTGGATGATAGCTTATCCACTCACAGCTGGAAAGTCCACTTGGAGTTGTGAGGAATCCTCTTCTCACCTCCATCCCGTTTTTGCCAGATCTTCATGAGGAGTGTCTAGAACTCAAATTTCATTTAGTTACCAGGATTACTTCCAGAAAATCACTTTGAAGTATTTTTGAGTTAAATATTTCCCTGTTTACTCCAAAACAAATAAGTGGGCTTTGAAGGCCACATATGTCACCAGCCTGTATTTACAAGGCTGGTTTTTCTCCGCTTGTGACTGGGCGGGCAAAGCAGTTTGATCAGCACAACCCCCACCAAGTTCTCTCCCCCCACCACGTAGGTTAGAAGGCGGAGACCATCGAGCAAGAATGCTCAGTGTTGATGGTCATCAGAGTTTTTAAGCAAAAAAAAAAAAAAAAATTTCCCAAATCTACCATTTTCATATTTTAAGTTCGCAATATTTATCTCTTATTTTAAACATTAAAGGCAGGCTTGAGATTTTTTTAAGTTTATTTCAAAGTGACATGAACTTTTAAAAACATTGAGAGACATTATTCTGTGTGTTTGCTTATTGGTATGGAAAGGTAAAGATGCACACAATGCATTTTTCAAAAAAGCATATCCTTCTCAACCCTTTTGGATTTTCAAGCTCTCTATATTTTTAAAAAAATCAATCTGAAAAGGATTGAAATACTGATACTATTGAATTTCTATTTATCCCTCTGTTTTAAAAAATGAGTTTGGTGTATCTCTGTTAACATAGCTATGGAAATAATTGTAGCCTAGCTTGGCTGGTGTAGCCCAGCTGTTGAGCATCGACCCAGGAACTAAGAGGTCACTTTGAAATAAACAGTTCAATTACAGGTCAGGGCACATGCCAGTGTTGCGGGCTCAATCCCTTATGGGGGGCCTACAGGAGACAGCTGATCGGTGGTATTTCTCTCTGATATTTCTATATCTCTACCCCTCTCTCCTTCCCTCTCTCTAAAAAAATGAATAAAAACATATTTTTAAAAAGAAATATTTGTAGCCCAAAAGCCTATTATTTTTTTTTATTGTAAGTGAACGTTTATTAACTAAAATTATCTACTTTTACTTGTTTCACTTTTATTCTCATGAATTCAGGTTTGTCTGAAGTTATTGTAGCTATAATTTCTTCTGATTCTCATTTATTTTGTCATGTCTTTTCCAACCATTTCTTAGTTTTTATATTTTAAATCAGTCTGAATCCTGATCTTTAAATAGTGATGTTTATTTTGATCGTTGATACCAATGTTAATTATAATATTAATATTAGTCTACATGTAGTAAATGTTTATGTATATGTATTACAATAAAACAGCATGCATAATGTGATCTATTTTTATAAAATAGATTTAAATCTATGATATGCCATATGGGAAATTATCTAAAGGGATATATGCACAGCTATTGATAGTGGTTGGTTATCTTTGATGGTGGGACTATCAGTGGTTTAAATGTTTATTTATGTATATTCAGAGTTTTTATATTAAAAATGTATTATTTCCATAATAAAAAAAGTTTAAGTAATTATAAAGGGAGTAAGGCAGTCTGCGGTAGGACAAAGTAGACAAATGTCAGTAGCTATCTTATTTATATACCAGCCCTGCCCATTGGGAAGTATAGTTGGGATGGGGAACAAAATAAGCAAACAGTTCCATTCTAAATAATAACATGACACAAAATGCCCAGATAGGAACTTAGAAATGTGTAGATCTTTTCCAAAAGCAAACATGTATCTGAGGTACTTGAAACAATAGAATGTTAGGTCACGCATTCAATAATAAGACACAGTGATTTTTCACGTGATAGAGACTTGAATATGTTTAAATACTAACACAAAAGAGAGAAAAGTTCATATTTTCGCACAGTGTAAGGAATGATATTTCTTCAAGTAGAATCAGTAGCATTTGGTGCTTGAGTAAATATAGAGCTTGAGTAAGAGCCAGAAGATAGAAATTTTTCCAATTTACATTCCTGGGAAGAAGAGGATCTCCTTGACTAATAATAGCAATGTTAGCAGCCATTAATGAGGGCCTATTATGAACTACACAATGTGATAATTATTTTCATGTGCGTTGATTTGATCTTACCACCATCTGAAAGTTACCGATATTAATCCCACTTTTTAGATGAAGAAACTAAGGCTTCTTTTTTTTTAATAATGAGAGAGAGAGGAATGGAAAGAGAGAAAAACATAGATTTTTGTTGTTCCACTTATTTATGCATTCATTGGTTGATATATACATATATATATTTCAGAGAGAACGGGAGAGGCAGAGAGAGATAGAAACATCAATGATGAGAGAGAATCATTGATTGGCTGTCTCCTGCACACCCCCTATTTGGGATAGAGCCCGAAACCCAGGCATGTGCCCTTGACTGGAACTGAACCAGGGACCCTACATTCCGCAGGCTGACACTCTATCCACTGAGCCAAACCAGTTAGGGCACATTGGTTGATTCTTTAATGTGCCCTGACCTGGAATCAAACCCAAAACCTTGGTGTCTTGAGATGAGGCTCTAACCAATTGAGCTACCCAGCCAGGTAAGAAACAGGCTTTTATAAGCAATGTTAAATGAGTTCCCAAGTTCTGACGAGGCTAGGTGTCAGCTGTGGTTTGAACTTACCAGCAGACCTGTAGTCTAAAGACTTTACCCCCTTTGGTATACTACACTAGACTGCCACCACAAGGCACGACCCCGGAACGGGAAGCAGGCTTGGGTTAGGACAGTGAGTCTGGCTTCTTTAACATAGGGACTAAGTTTAAGAGACTGATACAATATCCGTTTGGAGGTAAATCATTGGAAATATGGTCTGGAGTCTGGGGAAAGAGCTCAAGACATTCTTAGGGGTGCCATCAGGAATCGCTTGTAGCCTTGGAAATAGATGAGATTGTTTGCGGTGGGGAGGGTAGTAATCAGCAAAAAGAGGAGGAATCATAGAGAGTACTCAACATTGTGCCTGGAAAATGGTAAGCTCTCAGCTCTCACTATTGTTTCCTGGATTGCCTTCTCAGATTAGGATTAAACAGCTGTCCTCCAGGGTGTCGCCATGTCTAAATAAGGCTCGGTGACATCCAGATGAGGGGAATACGTAGGGAGTTTATTTACACCATGTGAGCTCCATGTTCCCTTGTCCTGAAGAATGTTAACGTGCTATCTGATAGAAAATCTGAATTGGCAGGTGTACACAGATGTTGAATTTTTTTTGTGCCCAGCCCACAGCCTTGTTTATAGTAGATACATAGTGAAGTACCAATTGATGACAACTAACCCCAAGGGGCAGGCTTCTTTTCGGCTCTACACAAAAAAAGATGCAGTCTTTGTGGATGGGTGTTTGGGGAATTCCTGCAGTATGTCTCAGATGGATCTCATTAGGGTGTGTGTGTGTGTGTGTGTGTGTGTGTGTGTGTGTTTTACTTTCTACTTTATCTCTGATATCAAGGGATTTTGTGGTTTCTCAGATGTTGTGCTGGGTAAGAAGTAGTAAGTGCATAAACATTGGGTAGGGAGTGCCGATAGTGTCATAAATATACCTCTTAGTTTTTCTTAAAAAACCATCATCTGTTATGGAGTTGCCAAATTAGTATTGAGCCTTCCCTCCAGAAAGCTTACGAGGAAGTCATATAGGCTGTCTGGTTTACAAGGTAATTACATTTAGGAAATTACGTTTTCTAAATGTTACACCACACAAAGAATTTTAAGAAAAAAATCCATTTCTTTGGGGAAAACTGATTTTATTTATTGTAGTCATAGTCATAATTTCTCCTTTAAGATTATTTAGTTTTGGAAGCTCCTTAGCAAACTTAGAAGAGATTAAATATTTTCAGATCTGAAGTATGTGTTTCTAAAGCTGTAATTAGGTATCTCTGCAAATTAACAAACTAATTTATTCTTTTTTTTATTTAGTCAGAATTCACCTTTTAGAGTAGCCTTTTATTTGATCCTAATTGTCAAATTATTTTTTCTTAGACTTTAATAATTACCTTTAATAATTCAAACTCAAGTACCTTTGTTGTTTGCATTTGTGTCTCAGTCATATTTACAGATGTCTGATAACTAAGGTCCTACGCAGTCTTTCATATTCTGTTAAATGGCTAGATGCATGTCGGTGCGTAGTACTTGAGCCACCAATGTGCCATGAACCTTCTCCCAAGACATGTAGTGCACCCTCAGATCGTCCAGCTACCATGGGACTCAATTTGCAAAAGTAAATAGTGTCCCTTTTTAAAAGAGAGAAAATTAGCAATACTCATCATTCAAATTCTGAGGTTTAAAAGACACTGAGCAAGTAAATAGTATAAACTGCCCATGTATAGCAAATTCTGAATCATTGCAATTTTTGTATAACTGACTCACATAGATTCTTTGCTGTATTCTTTTACTTATACGCCTCAGGGTTTGTCCCTCCCATTTCTAAAATGCTTTAAGACATTAGGTCTGATCTTCTTTGAGCCTTAATCCTCCTGCTGGTCGATTGGCTAAGTTGTCTGGAACCTCCTTGGTGCGAGTGGCCGGCACACCATGAAGGTTGTGAGTGCAGTTTGGTGCAGGAGTGGATCCGTTTATTCAGCAGACACACGCCTTATTCGTGACTCCAAAAGAGCTCAGCGTTCAGTAGAGAAGTGTGGTGGTCTTACAGCACGGCCCCTCAGATTCTTTGACCCTCCTCCCATGGGAAGGTGGGGATCTGCCTCCTCCCCTTGATTCTGGGTTCTGTGTCTGCTTGACCATAACCTATGGCAGAACTTTATTCAGTTTCTGGACCCAGAGCTTAAGAAACTAGCAGCTTCCACTCCTGTCTCTTGGGGACACTCACTTTTAGAGCCATGCTGTGAAGAAACCTAAATTGCTGGTGTGTCGGGGCGGGGGGCCAGGTGGAGAGGAACTGTCAGCCGCATCCACTGCCAGCTCTCTGACCGAGCCGCTGGAAGTAGACTCTCCAGCTCTGGAAAGCTGCCCCTGCCACACTGCCGTGCGCGGAGCAGGACAGGCAGGCCCCTCTCAGCGAGCCCTGCCCACATTGCAGATTCATGAGCAAAGAAATGACTGTTGTGCTAAGCCACCACGTTCTGTTGCCAAAACAAGAAGGTAGACACAGAATGAGCAATTTCGAAGCATGTAGACGTAAGATGACAGTGAGTGTAGTGAGCATCGCAGCAACACTGAGCAGACACCTGACCCTTCCTTCAGTGCCAAGAAAGACTTCCCCAGTGACATGACCAGTGGACTGAGTCTTGAGTGAGTGAGTGAGTGAGTGAGTGAGTGAGTGAGTGAGTGAGGGCTAGCCAGGGGGCGGGAGCAGGGGGTGTGCTGGGCAGGAGGGCCCACAGCATGGTCAGAAGCAGAGGCAGGGTAGAGAGAGTTATTCCATTTACAGACTAGGAAGTGTGAATCCCTGGTGTTGTCATGGTGACTGCTGGTAAGTGGCTGAGATAAAAATTGAGATCAGATCTTCTAACGCCTAAGTTTTGTCAGTTGTACCACCCTACAGTTTTGGAGCTGAAACTCTATTGGGTCCTATAACCCAACCTCTTCTTTTAGAGATGAAGCAACTGAGGCAGCAGCCTGGTGAGGTGACTGGGTGGTCTGGGAGCCAACTCTGAGGTGGCGATTAGGGTGCAGAGGTTTGTGGGGTGTGCTTGGAATCAACAGCTGTGGGAGGGGAGGGGAGGGGAGGGGAGGGGAGGGGAGGGGGCAGGACTGGGCAGAGGTGACAAGTCAAATGGGGAAGATACAGTCTCAGCAGGAGCTTCAGCCAGGCCTTTATGTCATCAACCAGCGTGGGGTGCTGCTCACCCCAGGAAGGCCGTGATCTGAGACTCTCTAGCTAAAGCAGTGCCCAGGGAGGGCTGAGAGCAGACGACTTTCTGCCATCAGCACTCCTGGCCATTTCATTCCTGAGTACCGTCTGGAGGGCACCTCACAGTGTCCACCATGGACTTCGGAGTTATTCAGACATGGCTTAATCCTCTCTGCCACTTCCTAGCCGCTCAGGAAGCTAGTTATGTTAGGGAGAGTCTGGATAACCTCTTTAACCCTCAGGATCCTCTTCTATAGCATAGGAAAAGTAATGTGAACACTAAGCCTTGGTTTCCTTATTTGTAAAATGGGAAGAATAATTTTACCATCCTTTTGGGAAGGTTGTTAGAGGATCCAGTGAGATCCTAAAGTTTCCAAAGTACCCAGTTTTAGACAATTAGTTGTTATTGAACTATATGTAAAGTGCCTCATTCAGTGCCAGATACATAATATTTGCCACGAAAGTTGCTCAATAAATACTTCAGTAAAAAATGTTCAGTGACTTTCTAGAGGCCAAGGTCAGTGTCAAAGCAAGAGCTGGAACGCATCCGACTTACACTACTCTTAGGTTTGGGTTTCAAATTAAGGAATATGGGAGGAGATGTCTCCATGGCGAGTCAGAGTGTGTTGGGAGGGAGTGGGTCCCTGAACACGACGTTACCTGGGACAGCCTGATTCCTTAGGCTACATCTCTGGTGTCAGCCCAGTGTGAGCATGTGCTTTTCAGAAGAGAACCACGAAGATAAAATTAAAGATGAAGTCATCCGAGTAGTAGTGCTGCACCAAAAACAGCACTGTTGCAAAAGGATGATTATAGGTGGGAACAGGTTACTTTGATTCAGCGGGGAAATATACATATCCCCAATGATGTGAGTAAGCAAAATAAATAAATTTATTAATTACTGTATTATTTTCCATGCAAGCAACTGTAATCCTACTTTTGCCCACCCACATATATACACATATACCCAACTATACTTTTGTGCATCTTCACAGATCTGATTGTTTTCCCAGCAGATTTAGATTCTAGTCCTGCTGGCTCCCTCACTCAGTGGATGTTGACCCAAGGACAATTCACACACTCTCTCTGGGCTGGAGTATCCTCTCTAAAGTGAGGATTTGGATCTTGGTGAGCGCCTTCATATTCTATCCTGGCATGATTCTTTCATTCCCAGTGTACCCTCCAGCACAGATTTAAGGCAAAACTTGGCTATATTATCCTATAGATAAATGCTTATTTCACGTGGACCAAGGAGCATGATGTGTTGAGTGAAGCCTGCAGAGGACAGTATTCAATGGCTCTTGCTAAAAAGCCCTGACACTTACCTTTCAGTGTAGGAGAGAAAAATCACTCTTTTGTGAGTCAACCAGAGTACGCCATAGTCACCACAGAATCATGTCCTTACCTGCTGTTTTTTGTGTGGAATCATCCAGATTTGTTGTTTAACATTTATTGACAGTCACTATTGTGTTGGATACTGTGCAGGGCAAGCTTATGCAAGCTGCACCCCAGTTGCATCAACCGAGGGAGAGAATGGAAAGGTGATGGAGTTCACAAGGTTGGAAATGCGAGACTTCTTGTTTTCTATTAGAAAGGTTGTTAGTCTCAATCCAGTATCAGCAAGCCTTTGTGATTTACAGAGGCATCTTGTTGTTTTTCAATTTGGCTCCTTTGCTGTTCTCATGGAATTGGGTTTATGACTTCAGTAGCTTTTGAAATTTCGGCAACTAAACTCTGATTGGAGATTCATCCCACTTAAGGCATTTTAATATAACTCTTTTATTAATATCTTGAATTCTGGGAATTGAATCTGTATACTTACGCTTTTAAATTTGTTCTTGCCTGAACCATTATACATTTTCACAGAACAAATATTTAATCCTTACGATTTTGTAACCAAGGGATTTAAAGATTAACTCTGAAAATGGGTCAGGGAAAAACATCTACTCTGGTTTGCAGCTAATCAGGCAAGGAAGTAAAAAAAGCAATGTGGAAGCTTTTGCAAAGCGTTTGTGAAATTAGTTTTATGTAACTTTCTGAAAGCTGCTATCTGTAAAGCTGAAGTATGAGTCAAAGCTTCTTTTAGTTCTGCCACTCCTTCATCCATCCATTCATTATAATTCACCCATTCATTGTTCATCCATCCATTCACCAAATATTGCTCCAGACACTGGGGTAACAGAGATGAATAAGACGGCAGGAGCTTACTGTGTGCCAGGAGCTTTGAGACCTGGGAACCCAATGCCCACAGCTCCACAGTCTGGTGTCACAGGCTGAGCGTTGTGGGGGGGTGCAATTGTTTTCCTGCCCTCTCGAGTAAGCTGTGTGGCTTTAGGTGAGACCCACTCTGTGTCCATTTCCTCATCTCTGAAGTGGTATTGCTCACCCGATTTACTAAGAGCGTTGATGAAAGAATCAGATGAAATCGTGATTTTGAAAGAGCTTTGAAAAGTAGCTAGCATTACACAAAGACAAGTAGTGATCTTGTGACTGATAAGTGGTTTTGACCATTTCATTGCCTCTGTGAAAAGGGTTGAGGATGAGAACATTTCTGTTGTTTTCTGGAACTGGATCTGTATGTTTACGATGGTTCTTCCACATGTGCAACTGCCCTACTTCCTGTCCACAGGGCAGAGCCTTCATAATGAGGCAGCTGGGGGAATGATAGCTGCAGCTGGCAATACTTTATCTACTGCATTAAATCAACAAATATTAAGTGCCCAGACTAAGTGGGAAGAGGGATAAGGGCTGAGATGACTAGACTTCAAGAAGCCTAGACTTCTCCTTGGTCAGTGTGGCTCAGTTGTTTGAGCATCGTCCCGTGCATTGAAAGATCACTGGTTTGGTTCACAGTCAGGGTACATACCCAGGTTGCATTTCTGGACGGATCTTATCTCAAGGGCACACACAAAATTATTGCCTTGCTTCAAACTGAATTCTGTAACTCAAATTAAGACAAATGCATGAGCTGGGGCAAAGGAGGTCTATTTTTCAAGCACCATCAAATTGTAGAATGCAATAGCGATTAGAGTAGCGACTAGGGTTTCAGCAGCAGATTTTTATTTTTTAATCTAATAGTATGTAGCTTTAAAAAAAAATCAGTAGCATGTCTTATAAAGATTCCTACAGATTTTTCTCATGAGTGAAGTTTCTTGAGTATTAAAAATAGTTCGTGGAAGCCAGAACAAATACCACCATCCATGCTCGCCTCCTATGGGAAGAGGGTGCGTAGGACTACGTGGAGGTGTGAATGGTTCTTTGCTGTGAAGATTTTGTTTTTCTAAAGTGCGTATCACTTGGTCCTGCTATGTCGGTGGGAAGAACAGGAAACTGTTCCACTGATCACTTTCCTACATTGATCTTACTTCTGAATATTTTACAGACATCCTTAAGAATTTCAGAATGAACAGCAACAACAAAAAGCACTGGGAGCTTGAGATTAGAAACAGGAGGTAAAGTAAAAGAAAGCAGTAGTAGGCTTGTTTTTCTTTGCAAGTAAGTCATAGGTAAAGGGAGTTGAGGACAGGGAGACAGACCTTGAAAACACTCCAGTGTTTCTTAAGAAGGACAAGGAGAAACGTTAGGAGTTACTGTGTCCCTGGATGCATCATAGGGTAGAAACACTGGTTTATAATAAAGGCATTGAACATTTGGTTCAAGGGCAGACAGAGTGGAAAGGGTCCCTTTCCTAAGCATGTTCTTTTATGGCTTTACTTTAGTAAGTGCAATTATGTATAGGGGCTTTCATTCATATGGTATTTTTATGGGAGTTTATGAGAAGTGAGACTGGAAGGTCAGGACTAAACTGCTGAGGGAGTTGAATGCAGGTTAAGAAATGAATAATTTATCTCATAGGTCAGCGGTTGCCAACCTTTCAGACCTCACGGACCACCAGTAGTCCGCGGACCACCAGTTGGCGACCACTGTTATAGGTGACATTGAACTAGAGAAGACTTTTGAGTGGGGGAGGGCCTAATCAAACTAATATTTTTTAAAAGTTTTTTTTTTAATACAAAAAGCCTAAAGTTTATCCTTAAAAAAAAAGTTTATATTCAATAAAGTTTATATATTCAAAAAATTTAATCTGGTGACATTATGAAGGAATGAAAAACTGGATACAGGAGGGGACTAATTTGCATGTTAAACAATAAGCATTTTGAGCAGTGTTTTGATTGGTTAAGTTAGGAATGCAGGGAAAGGGTGGCTGTGATTTGTGGGAGAGGAAATGGGCATTTGTCAGTGGGACTTACATTGGTGGTTACAAGGAAAGGACCCCAGGTTTTTATCACGAGTGCCCTGGAAAACGATCACTGCATTGCAAAAATAATTTTTAAAAGCAAAAGGAACTGTTCGGGGGGGGGGGGGGGGGTGAAGGAAAAGATGGTCTATTCAAGTTCACAGGTTTTCTTGGGAGCCATAGTGTATGGTGAGCAATTAAAATGTACCCTGGGCTGTTGAGGATGCAGACTGCAATTGGGAGAAAGATCATGGCTAAAAATGAGTTATTTGGGAAGCTTCATATCCAGATAGAATGTTGAGGTTTTAGCAGGAGCAACACAGAGGGCTGAGATGGACATGTGTGCATTGGCTCGAAGGAGGAAGAAAGGTCTTAGAAGGAGTGGTCTGAGATGGAAGAGGTGCAGATCCCTTAGAAGTGTACAGGCCAGGGGAGGAAGTGATTTCAGAATGGTGTGGCCAGCAGCACAGAGCCTGAAGATTGGAACTAAGGAGTAATTGCATGAGTTGTTATGAGCTTAGAGAATGAAAATTGAGATGCAGGAGGAGGAAGAATGTCAAAAAGTAGGAGACTAAAATAGGTGGCTCTATTGGGTGACCATTGTGTGAACTTTAAATGAAATTAACTTGATAAATGATGTTTTTCCTGGATAACCAGTAGACATTTAAATCTCTTGTGTTTTATCAATTTCAAAGACTTTTTAAATTGTCAGATATTGGGGGAGAGATTATGTCTTAGTTTTAATGTATTTTTAAGTTCCATAATTCTTTTTTATTTCCACAAAATATGAGCTTCTTGTACATGCCTGTCTTTGCTCATTCCCCAAGATGGATTAATATGGATTTGGCTCTTTTACTTTGAGTAAGAGAAGTTGGCTTGTATATGGCTGATTAGATTTTATGTGTCCAATGGCATTCAGAGCAAAGAAGTAAAGTGCTGGTTGTCTTTCACCTTTTCTCTGACACTTACGGAGCAAATAAAACCATACCACTTTACAGTGACCTGCCTCTGTATTCCACTCGCTGCGTGGTTAATTTATTTTCTGTCTCATCATGACTTTAAGGAAGAGAAGTTTTTTACAGCAGAGGTTGGGATAGATGTGTGCATTCCATGATCACAGCTTTCTGCAAAAATTAAGCCTCTTGTTTTATGCTTTGAGTGTTTGCTTCTTGGCAATAGTTCATGGAATCTGACTAAATCTAAAAGGCAAACTCGAATCGTTGAGGTCTGTATTGCAAAGAATAACTTGGTTCTCTTGAGTCTGAATAACAAGACATCCTGCATCAGTCATCATCTCTATAGTTAAAAACGTCTATCCAGTTTATTTCCTGAGAGCCTTTACCAAGCTGAGACTGGAGCAAAATAAGTTAACATAAGTGGTTAACATGTCCTCTGGAAGCCTCTGTTTGTTAGTTCATTCATTCATTCATTTAACACTTACTGAATACATTCATACTTTCTGCCAGGCTGAAGTAAAAATTGGCCACTGCCTCTAGGGTTCTTCAAGACTAGTATCTTTACAAGTGATGGGAATTTGAGCACAGTGTAGTAGATGTTGTAGAAGAAGTAAGCTGAGGAAGCTATAAAAAGAGAGAGACTAGAGTATGATGAGAGGGGGGAAAACATGAAATTGTAGACAGTATACAGGAGATAGTTTCTACAGATCTTTATGTCACTTGCTAAAGAACCTGAATTTTATCCTGAGAGCAGTGGCGTGCATTGAATTGTTTCAAACAGAACCAAGTCATGATCAGCATTATGTTCCATTCTGAGTAGGTTGACAAACAGATTTGAGGGGGAGGGAAAGCTAGAGGCAGGAAGGCAGTTATAAGACGACTAGAGGCCCGGTGCACAAAATTAGTGCACTCAGGAGGGTGTCCCTCAGCCCGGCCTGCACCCTCTTGCAGTCTGGGAGCCCTTGGGGGATGTCTGACTGATGGCTTAGGCCCATGGGGAGCGGGCCTAAGCCGGCAGTTGGACACCCTTAGTGCTGTCACGGAGGTGGGAAAGGCTCCCACCACCACCACTGTACTTACCAGCCATGAGCCTGACTTCTGGCTGAGCAGCACTCCCCCTGTGGAAGTGCACTGACCACCAGGAGGCAGCTCCTGCATTGAGCGTCTGTCCCCTGGTGGTCAGTGCACATGATAGCAACCGGTCGTTCCACTGTTTGGTCGATTTGCATATTAGCCTTTTATTATATAGGATTGTAGTAACTGTGGTGAGGAAAGTCTTATTTAAGGTACTATCAAGATGGGTTCAGAGAGGAGAAATTGAATTTGAGAGATAGTTGGGATGTAGCAGTAATGGGTCGAGTAGAAGAGATGGGAGGGAGTAAGAGACAGAGTCAAGGACAAGTTTGTGGCTTAAATGCCCAGGCCATGGGGGACAAAAACAAGAGGTGTCAGCTTTTGGCTATCTCAAACATGAGAGAGATTGCAATGGCTGAGTCATTCAAGGCTGATTCAGTCCCTGACAGGAATCCTACCTGTTCATCTTTGAAACCAAGGATGAAATGGCTTTTGGCCTCTTAAAACCTTTGGAACTGTGCTGAATAGGTATGAATCAGGTTTCATAGGTAGGAGCCCTTGAGTTTCTACAGCAGACCTGGAGGGTGCATGCTTGCTTTTATTGCAGTAGGGTACCCTTTTGATAGTGGCTTTCAGTCTTGCTTTTTAATAACTGTAATCATATGTATGTTTCACCTTGATAATGGCTATTATACTTAGCACTTTGTATCCTCAAAGAGCTCAACAACATTAAATAAATAATCTGCACAATATATCTGTGAGTTTTCCCAGATGGGAAAACGCAGAGATGTTCAGTGATTTACTCAAGGCCACACAGCTTCGCAGTGACAGATCTGGCTTTTGAATCCCAGTTCCTTTATCTTATCACACCCTACAAGTTGATGGTTGGTCTTACCTTATCATGCCATGTTTGCCATTTTGCTTATTCAAAAATCTCAGCATTTAGGTCTAGAAAAGGGCAAGCAGGGCACAGGGAAGAGTGAAAGTGGCCAAATGGGAGTGAAAATGACCCTGCTTATGGGGGGCATCGGAGAAGGAGACTAGGAATAGTGATATCACATCTCACCTCCAGTATATCTGGGGAAAGGGACCATCTTCCAGCGGCGCTGTGACACCATTTCAGCTAGCAGACCAGTCCTTGTGTCAGGGCATCTCGTGTGGCATAACACTATACCCAGCAGCAAGGGAACAATTACAGAAATTGTCTTTTTTGCAGTTTTTAGAAGGCTATGTGTAAGGCAAGAGAACCACTTGGGAGCTAGACAGATCTGAGTTGAAATCTCTCCCAGGGGGGAGCTGGTGACACTGGCAGGATCCTTATTCTCCAACCATGTGGGAAGGACCAGATGATGGTGTATGTCAAGTGCCCAGCATGGAACTGACAATTATTGCTTTATATATGGTTGCTGTTCTTTTCAATCTCATTCAGAGGCAGGATGTCATGCTGAAAGGGCCCTTTGGGGGGTTTTGCTGTTGTTTTCAGTTGAAGGACAGGACCAGGTAAATTCAACTTGTGAGGAATTACGGCCTCTTAAAGAAGCCAGTGAAACATTTTGATACTGAGTCAACTAGATATAGTATCACCCCCTTATTCACTGACAAATATGGGGAGGTAATTTCAGTAGGGCAGTCATCAGTGTGGGCCTTCCAAAACATTATAGTCATGTTACAGTAAACTTTTTATATTTGTTGCGTCACAAAGATTTATTGAAGTGATAAAAGTTATTATGGAAAACAGTGTGCGGTAACTATGGTAACAGTTATTTGATCTCACAGTAATTAGCTAAGCATTTAGTTGCACAATACTTTCACAATGCCTTCCTGGTTAGTTCATTAAACAAAATTAGCTTTTGTTTGAAATGCCTTCCTACAGCGTCCTGAATTTGATTTTAGTTCAAAAGAATTGGAAAGTGTATTTTAAAACTACCTTTCCAACGGACAGTTTATGGACATATTTGAGGTTGCGACTGGTTTTTATTCTTTTTTTATACCACAGTATGATTGTGATTCATCAACTTATCCTCTGAATTGTGTCTTTCAGTTTAATCGAGTGGGCTAAGACATGAATGGCAAGTTCGGAGATCGGTTTCTTAAATCTGCCTCATTCTTGGCTCAGAATGCAGACTGCGGCCAGCTGGTACCCTCCCCATGACTTAGGTTCTAACCTGTGAAATTGGGTTGCTGTATTATGTGTTAGAATCCTGGGATCTCATGAATGCGGCCATTTCTTGATAGTCCTCATGTCTCGTGGTGGGGCCCAGAGTTAGTTAGATCCCAGGTTTTCTACAGCACCCCCAACCAGGTGCCCCTCCTTCCCTGTTCAGCATAACTCATGCTGTGTCCAGGTACCTGTCCTTTTGCAAGGCGGAATGTAGTGCTGATGATTCACCTCGATGATGTCATTCTCAGAGGACTCGCAGAGCTCTGGAGACAAGGGCCTCTCACGCTGTGTTTAAGAAAGGCATGTGTGCTCTGGGCTCCACTCCCTGCTCAGCCCACACTGTTGGGCACATTGGAGGTCCTAAGTGCAGAGGACAGCTTCGTGCGTTCAAGATTTCAAAACAGAAATGATGAAAAAAGAAACAAAAACTGTTTTGACTTATTGGACTTCTATATAGGATGCATATGTCTAGTTTCACTGACAAGGGTTAGAATTCTAATGATAAGAATTGATTTGTTCTTCATTGGTCTTGAAACTTTTCTTTCACTCCATCTGGAAAAAATTGGATGTCCTTTGATGCAACTCTGATCACAGCTTTTGTGAAACTTTCCCTAATTTCTCATCCACCCTGTCCCCTGTTCCCTAACTCTCCCATGTCATCTGTACCTAGTTTGGGGACACACTTTTCATCATGCATTATAACTTTGGGTTGAAAATTACTCCCTCCATGAGCTATAAACTCCACTGGCAGAGTACTCCTCATGTCTTCCCTTGCAGTATGTACTAGTATGACCATGTCTGTGGACCGCCAGCCAACCAATGACCCATCCTCATCTCACCATTTTCTGACTTCCTAAACTCCCATCATTTGTATATTCTCTTGTGCTGCCAGGCCCAGCCACACTGGCTATTTACCCTTGCACTCCTCCGATTTTGTACTCCTTTTCTCTAGACCTACAAAATTATCTACATGGGGATCTCCAGTTATTTCAGGAAAGCAGGAGGGGAAGTACTATTTACTATGTTCTAGGTACTGTACAGTGTTTTTAATCATTCCCACAACTCTGTGAAGTTAATATTAACATCCATATTTTTTATCGAGAGAAACTAGGTTCACAAAGATTAGGTGGCATAAGAAACGAATAAGTGAAAGAGGTGGAATTTGAACACAGGACTCTGCCTCCAAAATCCAACCTCTTTCACTTTTTCCAATTCTTTGACTTTGTTTTGGTGACTCAGCCCAACATGGAGTCTGGGCTAAGCCACTTCATTAGAGCAGTCGCCACTACCCTATAGGCCTTTGATCTCTGGCCTTCTGCTGTGCTTCCGCCAAGCCAGAGGTCTGTCTCCCCGGCTCCTCTGTTCCACTCCAGTGCTCTAGGTCTCTGCTAAAGAAATGACACAGATTCTTCCAGACAAGCTTTTCACAGAGGCAGGCTGCTCAATTTCGTTTAGACAAAGAATGCCCGATCCATTACTCACGCCTCACCCCCAGCCTCTCCAATGCCCAAGGCTGACACTGACAAACAGCCATGAGTTCATTCTCAATGCAGCCTTCCAGAAAGTCATTACCCAGTGATGAGAATGGAGATAGTAGACAAAACCTATTTGCTCCTCTGTTCTAGCCTCTAACTGGCCTTTGCTGTGCATTTTCCCCACTCTTCTCGCTGAGTATTACCACTCAGAGTAAGTATAAGTAACACCTTAAAACCCTTTTCCCAAAAAACGGGATGACTGTTTGCTGGACACACATTTTCTTTGCTTTTGCTCACGCTAATTCTTGTACTTGGCCCACCTTCCTCCTATCACTGCCTGTAGAATAATTAGTAATAGAACCATCTCAGTTCATTGTAACTTTCATGAAGGCAAACCCGTGTGTATTGTTCCTTATTGTATATGCAGTGCCCAGTAGAGTATCTGACACAAGGTGGAAGTTCATTGAACATTCCAATAAAGATGGAAGGAAGCCCTAGCCAGTTTGCCTCAGTGGATAGAGGACTGAAGGGTTCCGGGTTCCATTCTGGTCAAGGGCACGTACCTTGGTTGTAAGCTTGATCCCCGGGCCCTGTTCAGGGCAGGTGTGGGAGGCAACCAATCGATGTGTTTCTCTCTCTCTCTGTCTCTCGCCCTCCCTTCCACTCTCTCTTTAAAAAAAAAAAAAAAAAAAAGATGGAAATAAGGTGGGCTTGGCACAGGTAGTGTACTGAACATGCATCTTTTTGTCTCCTCCTAGTAACCCAGTGAAGTCAGTGTTATTATTCTTATTGTAGATGAGCAAACGGGAGCTCGGAGAGGTTTCTCTGCTAGTAAATGGCAGAACAGACCTCTTGCTCAAATGCCATCTCTTCTAGAAAGACTTGTATTATCCCTTCCGCCATGATTGTGGCACTGCACAACATGGGCATCATTCAGATAGATGACAGTGTGAGTGACCCCCACCCCATAGTTCATAATTTGGTGGCTCTGGTGACAGCTCTATGGTTTGATGATACTCAAGCTCTTTCTTACAACAGTTTCACACTGTCTCACATCTGTAGTCAGTCCTAGTTCCCCTACCAGGTTATGAGTTCCTTGAGGGGAGGGAAAGTGCTGCCTTCATCTGTGGCCCCTGTTTGACATACACAGAATGGTTGTTGAAGGGCCAGATATCTGGTCTGCTGTTCTACTGAGCCAAGTCTCTGTGGCATGGGTTCTATCAGCCATCCTCTCCCTCCCCTGGGGTTCCTCCCGCTGTGCTCACCGGATCTCTCTTCCAGTTCCCCAGGAAGGCATCTCCTTCTCAAATTGCCTCTCTAGCTATTACAGCCAAGGCCACCATGGTGTTCATCAGGCACTAGGGGCCCAATGACTAAATCGTATCGTACTTTTCAAGAACCTCAAAGATGGTGATCTCAAAAGAAAAATTACTGGCTCTGAAACACAAAGAGGTACAGAATCAAAAATAAGTGTTAGGCAAACAAGTCTAAAACCAACTACTTTGTCATCTCCCTTAAATGTTAAATTTAGCATCGATTACTAAACATCATAGCAAAGTACAAGTTAAATGAGTAACCTGATAGCCAGGTAAGTTCAAAAACAAAAATACAAGATTTTTTTCAAAAATGTTGTGGCCATAAAATTATTTTTAACATGGGTTGTGAATACAACTTTTAATATGCTTGATAGGATGTCAGGGAGGGGCTCTACGAAAAAAGAAACATACTTAAAATAAATTGCCTGGGTTCCCAAGGCAGTGCACAAACCCAGGAAACATTTGCTGGATTTTAATTGATTGTAATTAAATGATGGTGGCCTTTGTTGTTATGGAGGGAAGGGAACATGGGTATGAAGATATCTTACTTTTTTAAAATTTAATTTATAAAAAGAAAAAAGAGGTAAGGGAATTCTCCCCACTTATGCAGAATGCCATATTCAACCTTTGGGGCCCTTCAGGGCCTCCTGAGTTCTGTGTCCTGGCCCTCCACTCAGGTTTACCTGCCATCCTGTCTGGTTCCTTACTTCCAAGGGTAGGAAGTTGGGGGTGACATGGAAGCCCGGAGGGCAGAGTGCTGGAGCAGACGAAGCAGAGGGATGCCCTGGCTGGGACCTGGGAGGGCTCTCACTGTTGCATTGCCAGGTTCACGGAACTGACCTTTCCATTTGCCCTTCACATTGGGCGCGACCCAGGGTGCTGAGCCATTGTTTTAGGTGCTGATTATGCAGTGGCCTTGTGGACAGTGTGGTGGAGGTGTTCCCTCAGCCATGAGTATTGAAGAATACAAGGTAGGTTTTTGGTATGCTTTTGCTTCAGTCAGAAGGGTTCCTTTCTTTTGTTTTTCATTCTGGAATATAAATTAGCAGCCCCAGAAGCTGATAGTTGCTTTATTTTTTTAAAAAAATATGTTTTTATTGATTTCAGAGAAGAAAGGAGAGGGAGAGAAGGATAGAAACATCAATGATGAGAGAAAATCATTGATCAGCTGCCTCCTGCATGCCCCTTCTTGGGGATCAAGCTGCAGCCTGGGTATGTTCCCTGACTGGGAATCGAACCTGTAACCTCCTGGTTCATAGGTCGACACTCAGCCACTGAGCCACACCAGCCCGGCTGATAATTCGCTTTAACCTGTTCAAAAATTGCAATAGATCATCATAGCTTTCACTTGCTGTGTGTAATGTTGGTATGCCATCACTACTAAAGGTTCATACCTAATATTGTCTCCCTGCTAACCATCTAGCAAGTGCAACTAGAAATGAGAACCAGCATGGGATTGGAATTGAGGCACACTCAGTTGGAGGCCAGAACATAGTCAGGTGAAAATGTAAAGCATATTAAATCCGTTGTGTGCTTGTCGAGTGATTAGAATATATCAACTAGAACTACCATGAGGAGAATTTTTGTTTGTGTTTTTTCAATAAGTGGGTTCATGTGATCTATCTCCAAAAGTTTAGAATTGCCAGTTAAATACATAGGTATTTTTCAAAAGAGATCATCAAAAAGGACATTCCACTCTTATTACAAAGCTATTTTCGGGGTAAATATTTTGATAGATGTGGTTCAGTGCACCTGGGAGCTGAGAGAGACATGGAGCCTGAGGCAGTGAGCAGATGGAGCAGGAGATATGTCAGGGATGTTTTCTTCCCCTTGTATATTGCAGAAGGTGGATCCGGCATCAGGGACAGTAACATTTTCTCTGCCACCATCGGAAGAGCAGCTTCCTTGGGGAGATCCGTCTTGTTATTTAAGGATGATAACGACCATGCTAAGACCTCTCTCACATATTTGTAATGCAGTGTGTATGATATAAGCATTGTGTTAAAAGAAAGAGTACTCATTAGAACCAAGTCAGTAGACGGGAGGAAGCCAAGTCTGCTTAAACTTTTTTACAGCATGTGTAGGGTTAGGGCATTTGCTGGTCATAAGGCATTTTTTTGTTCGTTTGTTTGTTTGATGCATTAAGCTAAGACCACTGCTTTAATTTCTCTCTTTTTTTGAAACTAAGAGTTGAAACACTAAGCAGACTTAAATTGTAACTTATAATTCACTAAAATAATCAAGTCGATCACCCAACTTCATTGTTAGGAAATAAAATGTCGGTCTCTTCGCATGCTTGCCTATCTTCTTGGTAATTAGGTTGCCTTAAGTGGCATTTTAAAATTGTAACACCCTTTTTCAGCCTTAAAAAGTTTGTCCTTCTGGAGGTGGCATTGTGTATTAGCAGAAATGACATAGTAAATGCAGTTCAGTCTTTTACACGATCCATAAATTAGCAAGAAGTGGGTTGAACTATATACCAACGAGCATGTATTTTTTCTGTTGTTTACCTGCTGCAGTATTAAGTTCCTTGAGGGCAGGAGCCATCTGTACGTCCTCATCTAGTGGTTGTTGAAGGACTCTGCTAAGAAAGCAACAGTTTTCTTTAACACCCCAGAAGCTGTCAGCAAACAAATGGTAAAGATGGTTTTTTTAAGAACCCATCAAAGTGTCTTTATTAGCAACATAAGCAGGACCATGGGTAATGGGACCTAGTTAGAGAGTTACACTCCCTGTGGCCACGTTTGCTGGAAGTTGGTTCATTGTAAACTTAGTCTTGTGTTTCTACTAGAGAAAAATAGGCCAAACGTCCCCTCAGAGAGAGCCTGCAGAAATTCAGCAGCTGAATTTCGTTTTCTCCGACTGTTTCTAAACTGATGAAATGTCCTTTTAAAACCATTTACCTAAAATGTTCTGTGATTGCAGCATCTGCTAAGCCTATTATGTCCTTTCATTAAACAGTTTTATTGTTCTGTGTGCAAACTGTTTATTTGAAGCAGTAAATCTGAATTGATGGCAGACTTTCTAACAAGCAGGAATTTTTTAACAGTGAAAGAAGCTGCATATTCCCTACCATCAAACACAGAATTAAAACAAAATAAATCCTGCTCAGAAATGATCCTATTAACCTCATTTTTAAAACAGTCTCTAGCTGAAATAATATAAAATGATACCAAATGGGTAATTGTAGCAATGCATTCGGTCCCTTCTATTTTTTAGTTTTTTTTTTGTCTGGGATCCAGACAGAAGAAAGCAGTTAAATGTGTATAGATCCTTTATTTAGGACGAGAGCATTCAATGGCAATTCACTGACTAATTGAAGAAATATTTTTATTACATTATAAAATCCCAGATTTAGTAAAGGAAATCCTGTTTTATACTGGTGTGGTTCATCTGAAACTATATTTGGATCGAATAAACCTATTTAATTGAGTAATTTAAGACTTTCTCAAATGCATACTCGCCTCCCTGGCTGCTGCCCCACAGACCTCCCGTCTGCCTGAACAGAAGCACAGCTACAGACCACGGAGGTTTCAGGAAGAAAGCCCTGCCCATCTGCCCAGAAGGGGTTAGGATGCAAATGTAAACTTTTGCCTACAACTCCTGGGACAGTTATAAGCAGATGAAGATGGCTTTACCAAAGATTCAGAGTTTTTGCCAGTGGGAGCCTTTCTCCCTTAAAACACTCGGGTGAGATAGACTTAGCCATTTGCCCAAGGTGTGCAGGGCACACTGGGTCATTTGACGTGGAGCCTGGGAAAGGTCACTGCTCAGACAGACCATGCTGATGGTGGTGCTTTAATGCTGGAGACATTGTCGTTTCAGAGACAGCCAAGCAAAGTTGAGAGGGAGCTGTTGGTTTATCTTGTCATCTGAGGCGAAAACGGAAGCTTAGTTACTGAATGACTAAAATGTCAGTGTGCTCTAGCGAGGCTGGCAGAGGACGCTGTTGGGTGTGTTGAAACTGACTCGAGAATCTTGGAAGGCTCTGAGGCACTTCCAGGTCTTCCTCCACACTCTCCAACTCATGTTTCCTAAGCTCACGATCCGGCGGGGACCACGGAGGAATAAATGGGTAAAACTGGTTCTGTTGAAATTGGTGAGCTCAAGAGCCCGTGCCCTGTCTAGTATCATATCTCCTAGTTTTTCTTTGAGAAATTGGAAGTTTGAATTTTGTATAGAAATGTCTTAATTTTCAAATACGGCTAATGATTGCTAATTAAAAGCAATGTGGAACAGAGCGCAAGCTGTCTGCAGGCACACATTTACCTCTCTCCACTAACTCCTTTGATTTAAGAGGAAGAACTTATCCTTTGATTTCAGCCTTTTGTCTTCTAATCTTAAAGCACAGATATAACCCTGAGAAAGTCAGTACTTCAGCCTACGTCAATGAAGACTCAGTCATTTCCATTGAGTTTCGTTCAGCACATAATCGAAGTGTGTTGTCGGTGTATAATTCATCACGCTTGGGCACGGGGGGGGGGGGGAGGGTGGCGGGGTGCTGTACAGCCTGTGCCCTCCGTGTTTACAGCGGCTGCGCTGTGCTCCTGCAGCTGTGCTGTGTTCAGATTTACAGAGCAGGGGGCCCTTCTGGGAGCTCCTGTGTAGAGCCATGTTAGGCAACCCTGGACTCTTCTCCGTGAAACTGTTGTCACCTAAACTGTGGGTGGAAACTGCGATGAGGGCAGCTTGGCTATTGTAAGGGTCCATCTAATTGTTGTTCAGCAAGTCTTAAAGCAAACTGCTTGAATTAGAATCTTGATGGTGCTTCTTAGTAGCTGTCTGACCTTGGGCATATTAAACCTCTCTGGGCTCACTTTCCACATCTGTACGTGGGAATAGTAGTAATATCTACATCATTGAGTTATTATGATGATGAAATAAGATAAGCTCCAATGTCGAACTGTTGGCACACTGCCCGACACAGTAACACACAGTAATTATTAACCACCATTGCTACTGTGGTATTTAAGAAAGCACTGAACTTAGAATCAAGGGAACTGTGTTTAGGCACCATCCTGCCTCTCTTGCTAGTTGTGATCAACTGGAAATTGCCTCATTAATCTCTGTGCGTATCCGTAAGATGGTATAATATGAAAAGCACTGCTTGATGGTGGGGGAGGGCATGGCCCTCGAAACACACCACAGTCAACGTGGAGACACAATTTGGGTTTCTTCTATGACTTTATGATTAGGCCGACTTTACCTGTCTCTCAATTTCGACTCAGGCACCTTGATCTACAACACAGTATTGAAATATTATTGGCTTTATAGTAACTAAATAAAAATTCAGAGGGTAAAAATTTACTTTTGGGTACTCCCACCTTGTTAAAAAATACCCCCTAAACATGGGACATTTCCTCGACTCTCACAGCTCCTTTAGTTGACTTGAGTTCAAAGAGTTCCACACTGGCTGAGACTTGGAGTGACAAGCAGATGCAGAGCAGAGTGGCCTGGGGTGTGGAGGCCAGCCAGTCCAGTGGTCCTTGCTCAGAGCTGGACACAGGACTGCTGAACAGAGGCCTGCAGCACCCCAGGGCACCTGGATTCTGTTGTTCTTAGGGTTCTCACATTTTTGAAGGCCTACCATTCAAATCTGCTTTGGTTATCTTTAAATCTCTTGGGAAAATGGCACAGTGGACATGGAAGCATTTCCAGAGCTCCTGCGCCATGTCGCTCAATGTTACTTGAATCTGAATCTAGAGAAAGGACTTTATGGCCTCGCTTTATTCTATGATAATATTAGAATAACTACTAACAGCCACAAAACTCCAGGGAGAACTTTATGTTTTGTGAAAAAAATAACTTGATACAACCAAATGAAAATAGATGGATCCACACAGTGAAAACCCTATTCCCATCTTGGAGCTCGTGGAAGGGAGCCTGATTTGTACATTTTTAAAATGTTACTGATTTTAGGGAGACAGGAAGGGAGAGGGAGAGAAAGATCGACGTGAGAGAGAAACATTGATCGGCTGCCTCCCGTTCACAACCAGCCAGGATCAACCTCCAACCTTGCAGTGCACAGATGGCACCCCAACCACTGAGCCAAGAGGCCACATCCTTCTTACAGCTAATGAACTAATGACTCAGACAACACCTGTGTAATTTATTTTTAAAAACCTTACTAAAACCTTCCTCTCAGTAAGATTCTAGGAAAGAATAGCAACAGCTGTCCCCACATCTGCTTGAGTGATGCAGTGTGAAAAGGATTCTAAATATAGCTGAATTTGAGTCAAATGCACTTCCATGCTGTGTCGATGGAATTGGATCTGAAGGCACTTATCATTAAAATAACCTAGAACAATGGCATGGTTTGCTCTGGAAAGCAACAGATATGTACCTTAGGCAGTCTTTGTTAGCAAACTCGAAATATACTAGTAGCTGGTCCATTCTCATTTGCCAGATGGAGAGAAAGATTGTATCAGTGTAGAGGAGTAAAAGTAAGTCACCTCAGCACAAGAAAGTAGCTTTTTGCAAGAAGTCTTCACCACATTCCGTAGCCCAGGGGTGCCTTGTTTCCATCCTTCTGTCTTGAATTTCGTATCGTCTGAGTTGGCATCTCTCAACATCCATCCCTCTTTACCTCTTTTTTCTCTTCCTTCAACAAATACTTTCTAAATACCCACTCTGTGCCAGGTACTTTATACCCTGAGGATTCAGAGAAAGATAGATAGCCATAGTTTTTACTCTTGTAGAGTTTTAAAGTCTAAGTATAATAGATCTTATACTTTAAGCATGTATGCTTAGATAACAACGCACCTACGAAGCTCTGAGTAAGTGTCAGTAAGTAACAGCTACATGGAAAAACGATTCAAGGTGCTGTGACGCCTGCAGCAGAGGCCTTCATTGAGCATGTACAGCATGCCAGGAATTTCACACACACACGGACTCACATAGACACATACAGTGTTGTGTTCAAATATGACAGCATTGCAAGGGTAGATGCTGTTATCCCAATTTACACATGAGGAAACTGAAGCTCAATGGCGTTGGGTTGTCCAAGAGGTGGTGGCTAATAAGTGTCTGAGTCAGGATTCAAACTCGGGTTTGTCTTGACTAAAACTTGAGTCCCTAACCATTAGGATGTACACTGGAGTCTTATTTGTATAGTCTCCATTGCCCGTTGCTGCACTTGTTGCCCCACCCCCCAGTGCCTGGGGTAACTAATTTGTACTCCTCTCAACACCCAACCTTCTGGCTCCTTCTCAAACTCACAAAACCACCAGAAAATCCAAAGGAATTAATTGCCAGTGAAAGCTGAAGGTCTTTGCTTTACCACTTACTTTCCTTCCTATTGATATGACTTTACAATGGTAGCCACAACAACAAAAACTAGTCAAGGACCAATCTCTCCCAGATTTGCCCAGTTTTCAGAGACTCCAAACAGCATCTTCAGGTGTACATCATACAGCATATACTGGCACAGAGCGTTCTATTTTACAAAGCACTCGCATGCCTGGGAGCTTGCTGAAGCCTTGCTGTCTGGGCTGTAGTGACACTTCCCTCCGTTTTTTTGTTTTGTTTTTGTTTTGGGGGTTTTTATTAGTTGTCTTTTAAATATATTTTTTCATTAATTTCAGAGAGGAAGGGAGAGGGAGAGAAACATCAATGATGAGAGAGAATCATTGATTGGCTGCCTCCACCTACGAAGCTCCCAATCCAGGCACGTGCCCCTGACCAGAATCAAACCCAGGACCCTTCACTCCGCAAGCCGACGCTCTATCCACAGAGCCAAACCAGCCAGGGCGCCCCTCCGTTTTGTAGAGGAAGAAACTGAGGCCAAGAGCAAAGCAATTGTCCAAAGCCAGCAGTTAGTTTCAAGCAAAGCTGAGCCTCAAACTCAGATCTGACTCCTTGCAGCCTAAGAAATTCATGTTTGTGTCATGGCTATAATCCCCTGCTTATCCCAGAACTGCAGGGGATGCTGGTGAGGGGTGGGCTTTTCTCATCTCACTGCCTATGTGCCTCCTCTGTAGGGTTTTATCGAACATGAAAGAAACCTTCAGATAATAAGATCCAGAATTTGCCTCATGCTGTCTGGTGTTGCTCCAAGCCCCGAGTCACTGTTCCGTGACTGCTACTCCTGCTTTGCACATATATTGCTTGACAATTAAAACCTAAAATGAGTAAAATAAAGTGCATAGTTAGGGCAGCTTTCTCCTCCAGGACCTCTTCTTTAGTTATGTCTTCTTCACTATATCACTCGTCTCCATCTCTGCGGCTTTCTTCCAAGCCTAGAAACCCACTCGTCTTTCTGTCTTTCCCTTTCAAATGATTGCTAGATGAGAGAGAGATTGAGATTGTCCTGCATCTAGCAGATGTCCCTTCTCTCGCTTCCCCTTCCCAAGCAGCCTTCTTAAAAGAGTGGTCTGATACCCAGGGACCACTTCCTCTCTTCGTTCTCTCCTTCCCAGGCAGCCTCACCTCTCTCAAACACTCCAAGGACACCTCTCTGGACAATGTCTCCAGCAGCCTGCAAATTGCAAAATTTTTCAGTCCTTATCTTACTGGTCTCTTTGCTTCACTTAAAATGTTTGCCTACTTCATTCTCCTAGAAACTCATTGCTCCCTCCTTCATCTCTGTGAGCTTCTTGATCCTCTGCCCTCACCTAAAGTACTATTTTTTAGGATTTTGCTTGTGGCCAGCTGCCCTCCTTTATACTGTGTCATTTTGATTGTTACCACGGCTTCCGCTCCCATCCCCACTTTATGCTGCTGAGTGAGAGCCCTGGCCGTAATCTTGTTCTTAATACTCCTCTTTCCACTTGGATGTGGCGGCATTGCAGCTTCAGGGTGATTTTTTTCTCCAGAATCAGCTGCTTTTCCTGTAGTCCCCACCGCAATCAGTGGATCACCCACTCAAAACAAAACCCTGCAGTCATAATAGACCAGCTTCCTCGCTCCCTCCCAATCACCACATTGCAGTTATTTTGCCTCCTGGATATTTCTGTTTCGTTCTCTCCCCATGCCCTGGTCCTTTTTCCTGGCAATGCCCTTTTTTTAAATTTGTTTTTATTTTTCAATGACAGTTGACATTCATTATTACACTAGAGGCCTAGTACATGAAAATTCATGCACTGGAAGGGGCGTCCCTAAGCCTGGCCTGCCCCCTCTCACAGTCCGGGAGCCCTCAGGGGCAGGAGGCGACCCGGCGATCAGGGGAAGGCAATGCCCCCATCACACCTCTGCTGTTGCCACGGCCAGCAGTGCAAGCCTCCGCCAGCCCTGGTTACCTGAGTCATCCGAGGCTTGCCTGCACCTTGGGCTAGCCCTGGGGGGCTGAGAGGGCTGGGGGACTCTGGGCTGGGGGACTCTGGAGGTAGGCACGTGGAGTGGGCCCGGCCTTGCCACTTACCTGCCACCCCGGCGGGGGTGAGGGGACTGGGCGCTGCCATCTTGTGGCTGTGGGCGCTGCCATCTTTGAGGGCATGGCAGTCAATTAGCATATTCCCTCCTTACTGGCTGTGGGTGTTGCCATATTTAGGGCGTGGCGGTCAATTAGCATATTTCCTCCTTATTGGCTGTGGGCACTGCCATCTTTGAGGGCGGGGCAGTCAATTAGCATATTCCCTCCTTATTGGCTGTGGGTGCCACCATCTTTGCAACGGTGTGAGGGTCATTTAACATATTTCCTCTTTATTAGATAGGATTAGTGTCCCATATGCAGCAGAGTAGTTAGACATTTATGTAACTTACAAAGTTGATCCCCCACCCTGCCTCCCCCCATGAATCTAGTACACCTGGCACCAAGCCTAGTTATTACAATGTCATACCCGGTGGTTATGGTTGTTTATGTTCTTCCTGCATCTGAAATGCTTTTCTCACTTGTTCCTGTTGTTAAGCTGGCTGGTGTGTTCTTACTCATTCTGAAGGACTCGTTTCAGGCTCTTTTGCCCCTTCACCTTCCTGCATATAGTTTTCTTAACACTCTGGATACTGGGTGTCTGTCTTCCCTGTGAGGCTCAGCTGTTGTGGACAAGTGCTGTCCCCAGTCTTACTCATCTTTGTGCTCCCAGGGCTACAACAGTACCTACAACTTACTAAGTCCTCAATAAATAGTGGTTGAACTGAATCAAACTTGAGTAATCAGAACATATGAAAAGCACTGGAAACCGTAGCTTTGGAGGAAAACCAGTCAGTTACCTGAAGCATCTTGTGTGCACAACTGTTTCAGGATGGCTGGCAGCTGACATGCAGACCCTCTTCTCCCTCACGTCTTCACCTTGTACTTGAGCATCGTTTGCTCCTGTTTCTTAGCAGTCCTGCCCCAGCCTCTGCTCTGATGCTGCCTAACTCCCCTTATTCTCTTGGACTCGGTGCAAAGGCCAGGCTGGGGATACCTCTCCTCCATGCTGGGATCTCCAGCGTGTCTCCTCTCAGAGGGCATTATGGTCTCTTTCCTCGTCTGTCTTTCCCAGGTAAACTGTGAGCTCGTTTAGGACAGAGCTTACTCCCCTTATGTTCACGGTGCCTGAATAATGAAAAGAATGCACTTTAAAAGTAGCAAATGTTTGTGGGTGTGTTAATATTGAAATCTCTAGTGTATTATCTCCCCTACTCCCCACACCCCCCCCCCCCCAATATAAAGCTTAAGTTTCTTTTCTTGATAGGGCCCTAAAACCATGTGTTTTCGGTGTGTTCCAATTCTGGTGTCTCCAGTTAACAGTTGTTAATCAGGCTAGTTGATCAACTGCTGAGCCGAAATCAAAGCATTCGTCATCAAAGCCTTTTTGTTTATGAGTACAAATACACCATTGATGTTTATAAGAAGAATTATTTCTCCCCTGAATGTTAACTGGCCACAGAAGCTGGTGGACACATGTGATAGTGTTTTTCACAGGACTTTAAAGAATGTTGGGCTTTGATGTTCTGCCCTTGAATGGAAATGGGTCTGCATTATAAAATCACCAGTGAGGAAAGTGGGAAATCTCTCCAAGAGCACCTGAGAAGTATCGTTAGAATTCCTAAGTGTTAAAATCCAACTGAGGCATTACGGGGGTGGGGAACATCCGGCTGTGGGCCATATAAAGCCCGAGGAATCATTTGGCCTGACCTTGCCAAGGCAACTGCAGGCGGGACTGGAAATTCAATAAATCCAGGAGCTTTTTTCATAGCAGCATAAATTTATGTTAAGTGAATTATATTAATTGAATGATGTTATAAATCTCCAAATGGTCCTTGGCAGAAAAAAGGTTCCCCACCCCTGGTTTATAACATACAAAAGTGACATTCTTTGGGTAGTAACCCATCCTATATAATAAAAGCCTAATATGCAAATCAACCAAACAGCGGAACAACCGGTAGAATGACCGGTCGCTATGATGCGCACTGACCACCAGGGGGCAGACGCTCAACGCAGGAGCTGCCCCCAGTCCACAGGCCCCAGGCCAGCCAAGGCGGGTGCCAGCGGGGGCTCCCCAATCGCCCTGTTGGTTGCCCCACAGAGGGAGGTGACCAGCAGGGGGAGGGGCTGGCCAGAGAGTGGGTGGTGCTAGGCCAGCCAAGGCCAGTGCCAGTGGAACACCCCTCCTCCCCGCATCGCCCTGCCGGTCGCCCCACAGATTGGCCACGATCACTGGTCATGCCTAGGGACCCTACCCATGCATGAATCTCATGCATTGGGCCTCTAGTATGCCTTATATGAAAGTGAATGAGATTGAGTAGAAATCTTTCAGTTAAGACATGGTTGAAAGCAGAATAAAGTAACACAAGATAGGTTTAGCTACAACAATGAACAGCTATCAAGAAGCAGGGGTGTCTCATGGGTAAAGGAACGAGAACCAGAATGAGAAGTGGGCTCTTGAGGTCTTCCTCATTCCACATAGTCTCTCATCTCTCCTTTCCATCCTTGCTTCTTTCTCCTCTCTCTGCGTCAGCTTTCTCAGTATCCCTGGCTATCTGGTAGAAGATGGCTACCACATAGCACTCTAGGGTACATATCCTCTTTCATCTCAACTGCAGAGCTCAGACCAAATTAGAATCTCTCAGTTCCAATTCCAGCCTCTCAGAAGGGAGAAGTTGGTTGATACATCATAGGTCAAAGTCTACTGTAATCCAAACAACTGTGGTCAAGGGGACAGAGCCATGTGATACAAATATGGGTATTTTGTCATCCATATGAATTCAAAAGAGCAGTTCTCAGCTTGGCTGGGCTACCATGAGATAGATAGACAACCCCTTCTACCACCAAAAACCAAGGAAGCATGAAGTGATAATACAACATAGTAGCACTCATCCCTACATATATTATTTATAGGCTTTTTACCTGTCTCCACCAAACTGTATGAACCGTGAGGCCAGGTACCATATCCTAATGATATTTAATTCTCTTGTTCCTGGAGCAGGGCCTGACAGTAGGCATTCAGGGAATATTTATTGGATGAACAAAACCAGATATGAGCTCTGCCTTCATGGGAATTACAGTCTAGTAATGAAATCAGGCAATAAAATAGCAACTAAAAAGCTATAATTGTAGTGAGCACTAAGACCATTAAAGAAAGGGAAGGAAAAAAGGAGGTGTTAACAAGCAGGAATAGAAACTTGCAGAAAGTTGTTGATGGTGTTAAAGCCAAGGTAGCTGTACAAACTTGGCTTATTCAGGAGAGAAACCAAGATGGCGGCATAGGTAAACACCTAAACTGCCTCGCACAACAATTTCAAAACTACAACTAAAAGACAAAACGGACATCATCCAGAACCACAGGAAGGCTGGCTGAGTGAAAATTTTACAACTAGAAGGAAAGAGAAAAGCACACTGAGACTCAGATGAGCTGCAGGAGGCAGAGGTCCTGAGACAGGCACGCAGATAGGACTGGCAACTGAGTGCGCGGCTGACTTTCTCAAGTGGGAGGGAGACAAAAGCTCCCGACTGCGCTGAACTCCAGTTCCGGGTGAGACTCTGGGGACCCAGACTCATACGGGGTGAAACTGGACTGTCAAGAAAGAGAAAAGCACACTGAGACTCAGAGGAACTGCGGAAGGCAGAGGTACCGAGGCACGCGCGCGGAGAGGGCGGGCAACTGAGTATGCGGCTGGCTTTCTCAAGCGGGAGGGAGGCAAAAGCTCCCGACTGCACTGAACTCCAGTTCCAGGCGAGACTCTGGGGACCCAGACTCATTCGGGGAGAAACTGGACTGTCTGGCAGCAGGCGGAACTCGAGGGCGGCTTTCTCTCAGAGGTGCTTGCAGCGATTACCACGGGACATTGAGACACAGGGGCCTATTAGGGCAGGGCTGACGGGAAACCAATGCTGTCTGCTCCGCCCTGAGACTCTGCCCCATCCAAGCTGAGCACAGAGGCTTTTCCAAGTCTTCTCCCATAAGGTTGTCTCCAGCACAGAAGTTCTCCCAGCGTAGACACAGCTGATCCTCACAGCCAATTGGCCTGGAGGTCAATTCCTCCCAGTGATACCAACAACAATCAAGGCTTAACTACAACAAGACTGTGCACACAGCCCACAAAGGGTGCACCGAGAGTGTCCACCTCAGGTAACTGGGGAGGCTGAGCCACTGGGCCCTATAAGACACTTATCACACAAACCCACTCTATCAACTCAGGGAAGCAGCCAAAATGCGGAGACAAAGAAACAGATCACAAATGAAAGAAATGGAGGAAAGCAAATGACTGGATATAGAGTTCAAAACCACGGTTATAAGGTTTTTCAAGAATTTTCTAGAAAAGGCCAATAAATTTAGTGAGACCCTCAAGGATATGAAAAAGGACCATCTAACAGCAGACTAGAGGATCGCAAGAATCAAGTCAAAGATTTGAAATACAAAGAAGCAAAAAGCACTCAACTGGAAAAGCAAAAAGAAAAAAGAATCCAAAAATATGAAGATAGTGTAAGGAGCCTCTGGGACAACTTCAAACATACCAACATCAGAATTATGGGGGTGCCAGAAGAAGAGAGAGAGCAAGATACTGAAAACCTATTTGAAGAAATAATGACAGAAAACTTCCCCCACCTGGTGAAAGAAATAGACTTATAAGTCCAGGAAGCGCAGAGAACCCCAAACAAAAGGAATCCAAAGAGGACCACACCAAGACACATCATAATTAAAATGCCAAGAGCAAAAGACAAAGAGAGAATATTAAAAGCAGCAAGAGAAAAAGTTAGTTACCTACAAGGGAGCACCCATACGATTGTCAACTGATTTCTCAACAGAAACTATGCAGGCCAGACAGGAGTGGCAAGAAGTATTCAAAGTGATGAATAGCAAGAACCTACAACCAAGATTACTCTACCCAGCAAAGCTGTCATTCAGAATGGAAGGTCAGATAAAGAGCTTCACAGATAAGGAAAAGCTAACGGAGTTCATCACCACCAAACCAGTATTATATGAAATGCTGAAAGGTATTCTTTAAGAAGAGGAAGAAGAAGAAAAAGGTAAAGATAAAAATTATGAACAACAAATACATATCTATTAACAAGAGAATGTAAAAATCAAGTGAATAAAAAAATCTGATGAACAGAATAAACTGGTGAATATAATAGAATCAGGGGCATAGAAAGGGAGTGGACTGACAATTCTCGGGGGGAAAGGGGTGTGGGAGGTGCGGGAAGAGACTGGACAAAAATCGTACACCTATGGATGAGGACAGTGAGGGGGGAGTAAGGGCAGAGGGTGGGGTGGGAACCGGGTGGAGGGGAGCTATGGGGGAAAAAAGAGGAACAATTGTAATAATCTGAACAATAAAGATTTATTAAATTTAAAAAACAGCTTGGCTTATTCATCCCAAGAGGTTGATGACAGTAATTATAAAAGATTCCATTTACATTTCACTGCATTTGTAACTTTAATACAAAAAAAATTGTGGTTACATTAAATACATGGGCTACTTACTAAAAGATTGCTATAAAGAGCTATATGAAAATTATAAGTAAATGTAATCAGTGTTTGCTGATAGCTTTTAATTTTTGCCTGAGAGTTTTAAATTGGTCAACTCCTCAGAGCTTGATGTAATTATAAAACAATTTTCTGAGGTGGTGACTGATTAAGTGTACAGTAAGAGGTATCCCTTGGCCAGCTCTGCAAAGAGATCTGTATTAAGATTACAAATAACACAATGCAGAAGACATCCTCTCAAGAGGAATCCGGCAGGATCAGATAATACACCTGGATATGTTTTGTGGGTATGATTGAAAGATTGTATCTAGTGATCATGGTGATGGTAAAAGAGACTAAGCAGAAGGGATCTGTGAAATGTGTTTTATTAGTATACGTGTTGCCAGTATCTAACAGAGAAAGAACTATTCTGGAAGCAAACCTGATCCGCTAAACAATAATTAACAAAGCTCTACTAGCTGTATTAATTAGAGTAACTAACAGGTGCTTCTATATAAACAACTCCAAAACCCCAGTGGCTTATTACTGTGTCTTTTTCCCTTTGTAAATTGCAGTGCGGTTTGGGGGCAGTCTACTCCAGAAAGTTATTTAAGGACCCAGGCTCCTTCCATCTTGTGGCTCCCTCCTCCTGAATCCCCTCCATTCAAATTGGTCCCATGGGGAAAGAGTGAGGTTGGGCCAGATCTAGACCAGGAAATGCACATCACTTTCACTCACGTTTTATTGGCCAGGACTGAGTTACATGTACCACACCAACCTACAGGGAAGGCTGAAAAAATAGATAGTTAGGGATCCAGGAGGAAGAGGAGAATTTTGATATTGGTAAATATTCTCAGTGTCTGCCATACTAGCAATAATGGAGAATCTATGGAAAGGAAAATAGTGTAAAAACTCCCTTTGTATCATCAAGAATTTTGTTGAGAAAATTTGAAATTGTTTCAATTTGTCTTTTACAAAAAACAAACAAAAACACCCGTAGTCTAGAATAGTATTTCCCAACCAGGAACTTGGAGAAGAGTGTAATTCCATAGTTTTACTTTGATCTGTCTCAGTAGACCTGGTTTATATTCGGTATTGTGTGTTCCTCTCTATGATAACAATAGCTATGCCTGAGTTCTGCTTCAGGGGTTCTGCAAATTTGAATTCTACTATAGTAATCGCTTTCACTGTTGAGCAACTTGCTATATTCCAGGCACTCTTCTAGGTGCTCTCTGTCTTCAAAGAAATCCCGTGGCATGTATTTCACAAATGGTGAAACTGAAGTATGGAGATGTCAGGTAATTTGTGCCAACCTTAAACAGCTAGTAATAAATGGCAGAGCTCAAATTTAAAGCCAGGCTGGACTAGCTACAAAGCTCATCCTCTTGAACATCAAGCTGTAATATAGGAAAAAGCAAAACAACCACCACAATAGACCACCTGGGGATTTCCTGACATTAAATATCAGAGAAGTGGAATGTGGCCCCACCCGCACTCTCAGAGCTGTTGTATATAAATCACTTTGGAAATGACTGCTGTCCAGGACGGTTCAGATTTTATCAAGGGAGATACAAACCAGGCAGTTGAATAGCATGAATCTTATTGTTATAACCAGCACCGATTAATATTTTAGGGACTTAATTGCATTTCAGATGCCCCAGATTTAGTGTGGTAAAGAGCAATAGCGGTGCCCTAGCCCGTTTGCTCAATGGATAGAGCATCAGCCTGCAGACCGAAGGGTCCCAGGTTTGATCCCGGTCAAGGACAGGTACCTCAGTTGCAGGCTCCTACTCAGCTCAGGCCCTGGTCAGGGTGCGTGCAGGGTGTGTTTCTCTCACATCAATATTTCTCTCTGTCTTTCCCTCTCTCTTCCACTCTCTCCAAAAATCAATGGGAAATATCCTCGGGTGAGGATTAAAAAAAAGAGAGAGAGCTGTAGTGGTGCTGATCATCTTTCTTCAAACAAGGCAAAATATTCTTTGTTTGACTTTTATGTATGGTCCCCAATTGGTTATATTTTGAAATATATTTGAATTCAATTCAAGAAATAATAACTGAGCACCTACTATGTGGAAAGTTCCATGCTGATTAATGTAGGACTACAAAAGGGGAAAAAAGCTTAATTCTCAAGGATACTGAGTAGCAGAAGTAGCAGGATGACTGTAAGCATTAGTGAGGTTGCTAAAACTTTTGAAAGCCATTCTCTAGGTCCTGACCTCTTACCTGACAGGTGTGACTCCCTGAGTGTTGAGAGAGGATGCCATCGGAATCCTTGAAGAAGCAATTCCTGCTGTAGTTGGTCAATCATATTTCCTCCTATCTGATGTGCTAATATTATGCCTTTCATAGCAGCTTTATTGAGATATAATTCACAATTGCCCCATTTAACCTGCACGATGCAATGATTTTTATTATATTCTCAGAGTAACTATCACCACAATCAATTTTAGAACATTTTCAAAAAGAATCCCTGTATCCATTAGTATTCACTTTCTATTTTCCCCCAAGCCCCCCAGCTCTAGGCAACCACTAATCTATTTTCTGTCTCTGTAGATTTGCCTGTTCTGAACATTTCTTATAAATATGCATATGTGGCCTTTTGTGACTGGCTTCTCTCACCTAGCATCATGCTTTCAAGGTTCATCCATGTTGTAGCATGTGAAAGAACTGCTTTCTTTTTAGTGCTACATAACATTCCACTGTGTGGCTATGTCACATGTTATTTATCCATTCATCAGTTGATGGCATTTGAGTTTGTCTATCTTTTGGCTGCTAAGAGTAATGCTGCTATCAACATTCGTGTATAAGTGGACATATGTTTTTACTTTCATTTCTCGTGGTATATGTCTGGGAGTGCAATTGCTGGTCATATGATAACTCTATGTTTATCCTTTTTAGGAACTGCCAGGCTGTTTTCCAAAGCGACTGCGCCATTTTACATTCCCAGCAGCAGTGTGTGAGGGTTCCAATCTCTCCTCGTCCTCGCCGACACTTGTTGTTATCTGTCTCTTTGATTGTAGCATCCTAGTTGGTGTGAAGTGTTATCTCATTGTTTTGATATGCATTTCCACTGATGGATTGATATTGTGATATTTATTTTACCAACCTACGTCAAAAGCTTCAATCTGATACTTTTTTATTTGTCTAATGGAAACTGTCTTGTGTTACAGGACTATTTTCTAAAACAAAATCATAGTTCTGTTCAAGACAAATGTCATATATGGGGGGGTTAGAGTTATACCCGAAAGAACACAAGGGTAAAGGAGTTAATATTATGCACTCATCTGGGAAATTTGTTTTGCAGTGTGAAATCATTGACAATGTTCCGAGACCTTTATCTAAGGTACTCAAGTATGATTATGTGACATTTACCGGATAATCCGGACAGCACTTTGATTAAACCCGCGGTGTGATGTCATCCAGTAAACACTTGAAAGTGGAGATGCATGTCTCTGCTGGTTTTATCAGTCAAGATTAGCAGTGGTTCACGGCACAGTGAACTTTTTCTCCTCCGTATCCATCAGGCTGTGTCTCATTTGTGGGCCAATAATCTGTCACCTGAAACTACCTAAAATAGGTGGGACTTTCTTGAATGTCGTGTGGCTGTGATGACATCGGGTTTGGCTGCAGAAGAAGGGAAAGCACCTTTTCATGGCTTTGGTTTGCCTCCATATCCCTTGTTTCCTGTAAAAGCACGGTGATTGTCAGCCCTGTGCTTGTATCCCTAGACTTGAGTTCGTTCCCCCTGTACCTGCCATCTCTTCCCTCGGTGGGAGCTCCTAGTGCGGTTATCTTTGTGTGTCTATTAAAGAAAGAAAAGGATGGGGGCTCAGAAGGGGTCAGAGTTTCACCATCTTGATTTCACCAGATAGCAGATACGTAAAAAGAGCCTCCACAAAAGCCATTTGGTGAGAAACCAAAACCAAATTAAAAGTTAGTCAGAATTCAGAGGATGCTTTCTTCAGAGAAGGTCTCAGTTTTTCTCAGAAAGTTCCCCAAAAAAGAGACCCTAAGGGAAAACTGATCATCCTCCCCGGCCCACAGAGAGAAGACCTCCCAGATCTAGATTGTCCTCATTGGGCTCAGCACACCTGCCTGCAGTTGGCTCAGCTCTGAGCAGGCTGGGAGGGACCGAGGAGGGAAAGAGAAGGCCTAAGAGTGGATAATTAATCCCTTCACAGTGTACCACATATGTTCTGCCTTAGTTGCTCCTTGACTTTTAATATGCATTAATGTAGCTTAGTTTGGTGGGGGGTTAGGGGGTATCAGCTAGATTTATGGGCAGAACTTGAATTTTGCCTCCCCAAGTAAAGGGAAGCAATAACTATATATATTTAAGGATCTGGGTTTGTTTGGTTGGTTAGTTGGTTGGTTAGCTTTAGTAAATTCTAATTTGAGCCTTCTATTAACTAAAATATTATTTGGGCTAAAACTTAAGCATTTTGTTGCCCAATGATAATTGTTGCCTCTAATGAAGACCCTGAATTACTGTGTGACCTGGACCCGTGTGCCTTTAGAACTATCCAAGAAGAACTACTAGTAAATGCTATTTATTAAAGTATTAGTAGGAATTATAGTTTAGATTCTTATTTTTGCAAGTGATTAACCCTTGAGTAGTAATAAAAATAACAGTACTAACTAGTGCTCATCAAGCATGGATGTGTGCTGAGCATTGCAGTAATGCTATGCATTGGTGATCCTGTGTCCTTCTTTTCAGGGCCCTCTGAAACGGGTACCGTTAGGAATTATCCCCATTTTACAACGTGAGCTTTAATGACATTTCATGCTTGCCTTATTCGGAGCTTGTGCCCTTAGCATTTCAACAATCAACTTCCTCTGTGCACGTGGCATATTTAATGAACACTGTAGCCCTCCCTTTCCAGTGCCACAGCACATACTAGAAATGGAGGGGTGTGAGAGAGAAAATGAGTGAGTGAATGAGAGATAGCATACCTCGAATACAGAAGCAAGCTGGTGAGTTTTGCCGTAGTAGAGTCTGTTTGTTTGTTTGTTTTGGGGGATGGATCGTAGTTGTATCTGTGAAAGCTTTTAAGATTGCCTTCCCCTCCCTCATGTTGTCGCACATAAGCATGAGGTGAAGACTGCTAAAGAGGAGCCCACCAAGGCTGGTCATTCCTGTAGGGAAATGGCCAAGATATATCTTTCCTGGAATGAAAATGGATCAGCAATTTTACTTCTTTCCTCTTAAGAAATCTAAAGAACTTTACTTATACCAGTTTTCCCTCCAAAAACCAAGGACCTCTGATTACTGTTTTGCATAGAAAACGTAGTGTATATTTAGAAATTCAAGAAGTATTTGAGCTCTCGCTGTAAACCTAGTTATTCATAGTCAATTAAATTACTATTAACTTTGATTAAATTACTATAATCACTTCACTGTGCCACTTACTGTAAGAGATCCTAAAATCAAGGAATTAACATCTCACATTCACTCACACACAGGCACACCCATTTTTAACAGCCTTTATTTCATACTGTTCATGCTTTTCAGTCAAGGTAAGTGAGGGTGATGTAACTAAAGTTACATCCCTATGAAGAGCCTGGCAAAAAGCAGCCCTTTACGCTAATATCTTCTCCAGTGTCAAGTGTGGAATCGCAGATAAACCCTGGAGCTTGTCTCACCCAGTGCTCCCCTGCCCCAAGGGCAGCAATTCTAACCCACTCTGTACAGTCTCACTCAGTAGTCACCGTTGATTGAGGCACCTTCTGGGACAAGCAGCTCATTCCATTTTCAGGCAGTTCTCAAGGATGGGAATGATTTTCTGTGTCGAGTCAAATTCTGTGTCCTTTGATGCCTGCTTCTCAACACTTGCACTTCTGTCCGGAATGCAACACAGTGAGAACTGGAGTGGACCATCTTCATTAACTTTCACTGGTGACTTACAGTGTGCAGAGCAGTTCTGAACTGTTTTGGAGGTTGATTCTATGCTTCATAACACTAACTCTTGCTGTGGAAGAAAAAGCATGGGCTCTGAAGTCAGACAAGAGTGGAAAGAGTGCTGCCTGGGCGCCCCGCACTGTAGCAAGCACTTCGTAAGAGTTTACGCATTCACCCTGACCACAGCTCTCTGAAGTGTGTGCTCCATTTTACAGATGAAAAGACTGAGATAGAATTAAGAAACTTGCTCAAAATCAGCTGGCCAGTAAGTGTCGGAGCCAGCATTTGGAATCGGGCAGTCTGGCCTCAGAGAGCCTGCTCTCGATCGCTCGGTGATGCTGTCAGCCAGCGCTTCAAATCCCGTGGGTGCATTGTTAGGAGAGACGGAGTTCCTCAAACTGCCTCCCTTTATCTTCCTCTTCTGTGGAAATGGACCAGGTTGTTATAAGAACTAAATGGAATGCCATTGAACATGACCAGTGGTTCTTAATATCTATGGGTTTAGTTTTGGAGGGACTGGGGGTTTCTGTCTTTTTTTGGTGATTTTGTGTGTTGTTTTGGTGTGTGTGTGTGTGTGTGTGTGTGTGTGTGTGTGTTAATTTAGGCCCCACCTGCTCTGGAACTTCTGATTCATTTAAATACTTTGTGGTATGTGGTTTGTTGTCACCAGTTTGAGACTCGTGTCTACATTGCTTCAGAATAAGCAGGATGTGTGTTTTTTTTTTAATTAATCTCCATAGCTTCAGCACAAAATTTAGTCAGCATTGATAGGATTAAGTTTGGGTGATGTTAGGTGGTCTCACTTCAAAATCCCATAGGGATTGTTCTTCAGATACTTAAAAGTGTGCTTCCCTGCCCCATTGGTTGCGGAAATATTCATCTGCATGCAGACTCAAGGCCCCATCTGATGCTGGTAAAAGGGAATGCGTCATTCTTTCCCCTGGTTTGATAGCTCCTTTGCCGTGACCCAATAAATAGTCTGAAAGTAAGCCCTTGAAAATATTGTTAGCATCCCCTACAAACATTTTGTATTTTTAAATCTGTACACAGTAGAACGCAAGAGCTTATAAATATTCTCGTTGATACAGGCTTCTCATTAGCCCATGTGTTGGCTGAATCGAGAGGAAATGACGATTTATTGTTGTGCTGTCTTTTGCAGAGGGGAAAGACCCCTCAGGAAAATGTAAATGACTCCTTGAATACATTTGTGTAATGAGAGTTGAGGGTAATAAATTTATCGAGACCAGGGAAGAACTTTTGAGCAGATGGCAAGAACATTGGGTTTGAAGGCTGTTCCACATAATCGTGGCTTTCTTGAACTAGAACTGGGTCCCGTCAAGGGCTGTGCCATTTAGATCTCAGTCTGAGCCAGGCCAAAGGTGACAAGGCAGATTCGGAGATGTCCGGAGGTTGTGGTATCGCAGGATGGCGGTCCTAGTCCATTCCACGGTCCCTTATGGAACTCCTCTGTTCCTGAGGCACGGAGGGTACAAGCATGTGGCATGGCCCCTACGCCCCACGTAGGACAGGTAGTTTCCCTGCAGTTCAGCACGTGTCATGGTGGAGGACAGAAGCTTAGCCTGGAGGGGGAGGCAGGAGGCCGAGGACAGGGCTGGTCTGAGCGGCTTCAGCGGGGACAGGGTGCTGCTGTGAGTCCTGAAGGATGGATGGGCACTAAAGGGGGAAGGAGTGACGGGAGGACATTCCAGCTGACCTCAGTTTCCTCGAACAGCTCTTTAGCATCCTGCCTAACCAGCAGCAGCAGCTCCAAGCAGTGCCCTATCCGACCCACTGACTTCAAATCCTGTCATTATTTGTTGGAGAAAAAAGTCATTTCTGTGTCTCAATGATCGGCCGGTTTTGTGAAGAATAAGTTGTAAGAAAAACAAAGCAAAACATTTGTGCCTTTCTGTCCCTAAAGTGAACAGTCTGCCTTACCACTTGGTCTGACCTGCTGCATCAGAACCCGAGCAGGATGAGCTGAGGAATCTGCTGGAACCCCAGCAGCAGGGGCCGGTGGAGGAGGCGCTGAGGAAAGTCGCCTGCCTGTGTTGCTGGCTTCAGAAAGGACTGTAAAATCAGGGAGAGTCGGACAGTAAATAGCATTCAAAACAGTCATCCACCTGGAGGTAGTAAGGTCAATGGCATATGACATCAGCCTACATCACTCACTAGCTTTGTGACCTTCAGCAAATTAACCTCTCAGAGCTTGGTTTTCCCTAAAATAAGCACTGATAATACCTCACCACACGGTGAAGGGTGGGGCGAGGATTAAATGAACTAATTTGTGGAAGCACTTAGAATAGTTTCTTGTTAGGGGGCGGAGCCAGAGTCCCAGTTCTCTCAGAAGCAGACCCAAACATATCAAGACCTCTGCAGTTAGGTATTTAGTCCAGAGTCCAATTCTCTAGAGGTATTATTAGTTAACCGTACAAGCTAGTTCATTCATTCAACACAGACTTGTTGGATGTCTCCTCTGAGCCAGGCACTGTCCCCAGCACATCAGACCATGTGGGGCACCAGGAGTAAGCCTGGCATGTGGCAGGAACAACAAAGAAGTCCACATGGAGTGGGTGAGGGGAAGAAAAGCAGGAAGTGAGATCAGAGTGGTAATGAGGGGCAGATCTGGAAGGGCCTCAAAGCCTTTGTAAAGACTTCTACTTTGAGATCAACATGGGGTACGAATTGAGAGAGGAATCCTAGCAAGTACTGCTGATTATTGTGCTTATGGATGTTGCAGGCACTGTGCTAAATGCATCGTCCCTGTTGTTTGATTTGATCAGATAGAAAAAGCAGATGAGAACAATGATGCAAGGCAAATGACATTGTCCCCAGAGAGGACACTGAGACCAGAGGGTTAGGGAGCCAGCCTGGGGCAGTAGACAGGCCCGGTGGGACTTTGAGGATGTTATACCAGAATGTAGTGAGTGTAGGAATGTGCTTGCCACCAGATTGGTTGTAGCAGGACTTGTAGATTCCACTCTACAGGCCCACTGCTGAGGAAGCGGGCAGGAACTTGGCGCCTGTGCAGCCTAAGGACTCTGGACATAGGGACAGAGTGTCTGCTGCACAGTGCTCAGCACCCACAGGGCTTTCCCCGGGACACTGAGCAGGTGGACCCAGTGTCGACGCTCCAGCCTCAGGCTTCCAACGTCTTCTGTTTGCCCAGCGGACACATGAGATGAGCTCACTCTTTCCACACTTACAGACCCCACTGTCGCTGAGTGCTTTTTTAAGGGCAGGGTAGAATCAAAGCCCAAAATACCACAGGTTCAATTTCCTGTTCCTGACCACACTAGCCCAGAAAATGAGGCAGCTTTCAGAGCAGCTGTCTCCACCCGTGAACCTGCACTTCAGCTTTGACTCAGAGGAGCCTGTGGGAACTGTCAGACTCTTGACTTTGCAAGATGTTGCTCTCAATTGGATGGATACCTGCAAAGTCTGGTTGAATGTGCGTCACCCACTGCAGTGCAGAACATGGAGGCAGACAAGTCTTGTTGACCATAGATGATTGGTTTTGCAGGACCAAATGAGCACCTACCTGACAGTCCTCTTAATCCACACTCAACTAATTCGACATTTGAGATGACTACTGAAGGAGCTGAACTGTAAGGTAAAGAAGAGAGGGTGTTCATTTTTCCCCACAAGTACACAAATTAGCTGCCCATTACATGTAAAGTACAATGCTGGGTGCTAAGAAGGCAAAGCGTCTCTGCATCCTCTGCTTGGGAAGGACAAGTAATTTACATGATGTATTCCAAGTGCTCTGTTACCTATTCCAAATCTATACACAAATTCATCTGTACACACTCAGCAAAGACAGAAAAGAAAACTACAGGTAAACAGTACAGGTGATGCGTGGCAGCTCCTCCATCTGGTGCCGGCCAAAGAAACAGCCTTCTTTCCAACACTGAAAGGGAATTGGCTGTGTTCACTCAACCTTTCTAAGAGATTATCAGGTTGGCTCTGATTTATGTGAAATTTCCTTTTGTGCCTTGACTTTTAGAGTTTATTTCTGTAGATAAGAAGGGAATTCATTGCTCTGACAGATGTACAGGCCGGAGTCAAACCCGATTGTGAATGGACAGATTATTTGACTTCCATTAGTGGATAATGATTAGCCTTATTTTTTTCATCTGTAAGACAAGGATCATTGTATTTATTTCATTGGCATTGGTGTGATGATTAAGTGAAAAATATCTAGAACGGTTCTGACAAGTTATGGACATAAGTGATAGTTCCCACCGCATTTCTTAAAAATGTGGTTGGGGACTTCACCTGTGGGAGCCCATGAATGTTTTCAGGCATCGGAGTGACATGATGGATGTAGGTGTTGGCAGGGATGACTTTGGTGTCACTGTGATGTATGGGCTTACGTACAGAGACCTGAAGCCACTAGCAAATGGTGACAGTTGTTTAGATGCAACGAGGGCCTGAATGAGAGCAGGAGCCGTGGAGAAGGGGAGGACAAGACCAGGTTTCGAAGTCTGGGGAGCCGAATTGATAGACTTGGAGACTGATTTAAGAGGGAGCGGAGGGAACATCAGAAGTAAAACATGGCTTTGAGTTTTCCAGTGGAGGAGGCTGGATGCATGGAGACTGAATGGACTGGTATGGAGAACAATAAAAGGTGCTGTTTGCTGCAGACTGAAACTGTATACTGGCTTAGAGCTAAGGAATTTCCTAGATTAGGTGATTTCGTCTTCATGACAACTCCGTGGGGTAATACTGTGCCTTCTCAGAGAAGTAGAAATCTAAGCTCAGAGAAGCCCAACCTTGTACAACTAGAGAATCTGAACATGGACTTGTCTAACACCAAAGTCTCCCGTTAATTGCAGCGGTAAATGTGCCCTCACTCAGGAGAAGGGAAATGGAGTAAGGTTGGGAAGGTGAAGATAAAACTCGGTTCTGGAAACATTCACTTGAGTGGCTCATGGAAGGCGGAGGAATCTTGAGGCCAGCTGGAAAATCAGACCTGGAGCTTGCGGAGGCTGGGGGAGATATAAAAACTTGGGCGTTGTTGGCATATGGTTGTTGTGGGGGAGTGAATGAGATCACCCAGCAAGGGACGGAGAGTTAAAGAGAAACAGACTCGGAGTACAGGGAAGTTAGAAGAGGGATATTCGCCTCGTTTAGGAGTGTAGAAACACACACCTGTATACAATGTGCTTTTTCTGACCAAAGGATCGCATTGTGCTTTGGTATCTAAATTTGCATGGCATTGATTTTTCATTGGCTAGGTATTGAGCGTTCACTGTGTCAGTCATTGGTAGAGGTGGGTTCCCGCCTCCTCTAGTGGAGAGCCATAAATAAAAAAGCAATTAAACAGCAATAACAAGCCATCATCAATTACCCCACAGGCTTTGGTGTTATTATTGGGTGCTCTTTTAGGGGCCCATATAAGATTGGTGCCAAAGCCAGACTCTGGAGTTAAGATCACAGGTCATAATGGGGAATAAGCTTATATTTAAAAAACAACAACTGCTGGGCCTAAAAATAACCATAGATTATATCTTCAGAGAAATGCTTGAGAATGATCACAAGAAAAATTGAGATAATATATGCGAAGTTAATTTGGTTATAGTTCATGGAGGAAGCCGGGTGTTTGAAGTGTGTAAGGCAGAAGTTGTACATAAGGTTCCTTCTGCAAGCCTTTTAGGAGGCCCAGGCGCGGCTCTCAGTCAGCCCCACATGGTACCTTGTTTCTCAAGTGTTGTGACTTGTTTTCCATTGAGCAGCAGATGAAGTAGTTGGCTTGCCTTGCCTGGAGGAGTCATGTTATAAAAAATAAAATAAAAAAAAATCCCACTTATCTTTAAATCACACACTTGCACTTCACACAAGACCTATGTAGTAAGGGAGGCGTGCAGGGGGTTGGGGCCACTGAGAAACTGCTGCTTCCACCAACCGCACCATTCTCTCTCTCTCCCCCCCCTTCTCTCTTTCCCCCCTCCCTCCTTCCCTCTCTCTCTCTGTCTCTCTCTCTCTCTCTCATACTCATACAATGAGTATGCCTGACTGTATGTCTGTGCAGCTCAATTATACAAATATTAGTCAAATATGCAGATTGCAATTTCTTAGATTGTTCTCCTATATGCATGATTGCTCTGAGACCTGCATAAAAGGTGAAAGTAGCAAATTTCCATTAGAACAGAAAATTCCCAAGCCTTCATATTATACAGTGAGTAGCCCAGTCTCTAATTGTGGCTGTTACCTTATATCCATTTTGAGAGGTTATCTAGCTAAACGGTTAAGAGCTCAGCACTGGAGCCAGGCTGTCTAAGTGTGAATTCCTGTTCTACCCATCACTAACTGTGACCTTAGGCAAAATACTTAGCCTCTGTTGAAGTTTCGACATCTGTAAAATGGGGATAATGATAGCACCTACATCCTTGGGGTTGTGTGAGGAATAAATAAGTTAATACATGTAAAGCACTTAGATCTGCACCTGGCAAATACGTAGTAAGCAGTCTGTAACGGTTAGGTCTGAGTGCCATTACTGTGCTACGCCAGTGGGTTAGACAGCATGTTCAGATGATAGCCAGGCCAGTGAGGACAGAGATCCCCCAGCCCATTGTAACTCAGTCAAAGGTCAGCTCTCCTGTCACTCAGCACAGAGGGAAGAGTCACAAATCTGTCCCCTCTTCCTCTCTTTTAACAGGAGATTCAGTGGTCCCTGGTAGAACAGTGGGTTGTCAATTTCAAGCTGCATAGCCAGAGACAAGGAACTTACTCTTCTTTAAAATAGACACCCCCTTCCTTTAAACACATGTGCAGTGGCTATGTTTAGAACTCCTCGGTGAGCAGTATAGAGAGAGCTGAGAGCCTGGTGTATGGCATGATGCCTTGTGCATGATAAGGAAGATAGGCAGGCAGCCAGCCAGCCGCCGTGTGGTCTCCCTCTGTACGTGTTGTCAGATCAGCAGGGATTATGGCTCTTTTCTCTTTAGCTGAGCTTTTCCATCCATCCTGCTGAGCTGCCAGCTGGAGACCCTGGTTGACACATCCCTTGGGTTCCTGGGTCTCTAGCAGCAGCAAAGAACAAAGCCTAGATTTCTAACCAGGAGGCATGAGCGCCAGCATGGAGTCGTTCAGACCTCATTCTGTGAGGCCATAGCACATCTCCCTCACTGAACCCCTTTCCTCACCTGCCCTGCAGATCTGACACCGCCCTCCTTCCAGCGGCAGGCTGCACAGTGGGAAACTGGGCATTGTTCACAGAATAAACTCATCAACTTCTTGGAAATTTCTAAAACCCCACACAGTAGAGTTATGAAGAGCCTTTTGACCAAGCAATGGTATAATTTACTCCCTGGAGGATGTGTCCATCTTGTTTCCTTTTAACTGCTTAAGGGTTAAAATCATCACTGTGGTCACAGAGGTCAGACACCAGAGTCCCAGCGCTGGATCCAGCCCGCAGATATGTTTGGTTTGGCCCACATAGCTGAACATGCATACATCAGTTAGTTGCAACATGCAAAAATGAGAGATTTCACATAACAGTCTGCATTTCCAACTTCTTGTTTAAAAATTCCAAATCTGACAACACTCCCACGTGGCGTAGTCTGCCTGTGCGGGCAGAGCGCCTCCTCAGCCCTCCACTTTGCCCTGGTCCCACCTGGTGCTCCCTCCCTAGCCCAGAGGCGTCGGAGTTTTTAATTCTCTTAGAGCCTGGTGCTGTGTTTTTTTTTTGTCTTGCTTTTTGTTAACAGTATGATCCCAAATGAAAAGTGAACATTCTTCTCATTACTCCCCATGACCTAAATGTAATAGGATGCTAAATATTGAGTCTCAGGCCTTTGCTCTCTGTTTTGAGATGAAAAAAATCCCAAGTAAAACATTCATTGTCATTGATTTAAAAATCACACAGTTGAAAATTCTCCCTGCCTGATGTGTTCCCCAAGTCAGAGAACAATTTTTTTTTTTAACCTCTTTCATTGGTGGCATTTTATGCTGTTCTGGTTGCTACCAGTAATACAGGCTAAACAACAACCCAAAGTTGCACCCTCTGGCCTCGTCCTTAGGCATCTGCTTTGGCGGCTGAGAGAGTGGAAGTTACAGGCTATATCTGGGGACCTGAGCACGGCGATCTAGAGGGGAAATAATGTTTCACTTCCACCGGGCTGAACACTGAGTCATAGGGCCTCATAACACAAAGGTGATGTGAGCAGTTTTTCTAAATTTCTTCCACTGGGGAGCCATTTGTTTCTCCCTCTCTCTTTTGAGCTGCAAGACCAGCCTCCTCCCCCAAGTTTTTGCAGCTTCCCACTCCCCCCACCCCCAATTCAGGCAGGTATGTGGCAGTTGCTATAGTCTGCCCCAGCTCACCCTCTTCTTCCTGTGAACCATTTCTTTACTCTGTAGATAGGATTGCATTTCTGGAACCACCTGCAGCCCCCGAGGGCATTTGGAGGATAACATGAGGCCAGGCCAGCAGCCCGTGAAAGGATTGTGTCATGAGAGTACAGCATGGAGTTATTGCTGGCAGAGAAGTTTAATCGGTTTGCAAAAATTCATTAAACACTTCGAAGGCTTTGCATAAAAAGTCGTAAGTGAATATTAGTGATTCGTGGCATTGTCATCATTGTTTCAGCTTGCCATAGAGCTGTTTATTAGTTTGTCCAAATTCCCACGACTCCGATTTCACATCAGGTCGCAGACTCCTTCATCGAAACGTTTCATAGCTTCAGGAGGTCTGAAATTTCAGAGTATTGAGCAAGGCCTACACTGAGCTAGGATGTGATCTAATAAGATTGGACTGTCAAAACAAGAAGCACCAGCCTGTGGTTATAAGGTTTTTGAGAAGGAAATGTTAAAACTCTGCTGTGAGAACCTCAGAAAGATGATAATACACGCTGGGTCGGAAGCCAGTTTCTTTTTCATTTCTGCTGTGGTCAGTGGGACACTGAGGCAGAGACGCTGACGTGGGATGAGATGTGATTAAACAAGCTCGGTAGATGGTATCTTCCTATTGGGAAATGCTAATCACTTGTGTAATTAGTAGGATGAGACATCAGAAAATGCTGGCAATGTTTTGCGAGGACCCTGAAGGGCACTCGGAGACTCACTCCAAAATGCTCAAAGCTGCACCATTGGCCAGTGCTCAGACTGGAGTGGGACGGAGAGAGTTCCATTCACAGCCCTCCAGCTGTGAGATGGCGGGCAGGTTATTTAACCTTCTTGCTCTTCAATTGCTTTAACCCTAAGATGGGGATTGAACATGACAGAGTTGTCATGGGGATTAAGAGCGAGAATGCGTGGAGAATGCTTGGAGCAATCTAGCCTATGATGCGTGCCCAATAAGTGATAGCAGTTGCTGCTGGTCACATGGGAATTCGTAATCACTTTTTGTTTTGGTGATTTAATGTGGTTTTTAAAATAAAGACCGCTACCATAGTTTTTATCTCTAAGTTTTCCTTAGAGTTCTGTATACCTACCAGTCTCCTATTCATTCTCCAATAACCTTCGACTCTCTCAGCCAATCTAATGAGTAATCTAATGACTAGATTAGCCAGTGTCATGAGTAAATGCTCAAGGCCCATCTGAGCAGAGGTTTAGGCTGACTCTGGGGCTGAGTCACTGGGAGCTGTTTCAGGCTTCGTTTCTTTGTATCCTGTTCACTTACTGAAGACAATAAATTTTGCATCATCCCTACTGCTGAATTACAATGTAATGATTAACAAGATGTCTGTGAAATGCCTTGTGTGTTTGTAATAACCTATAATAAAGCATTAATAAAGCACATGGTGGATTGATGGATTTGTGACTTGTATAGACTACACGGGGGAAACCCAGTGCTCATGGTGATGTCATGTGTGATACATTACAGGATTACTTCCACTGAAAACTATCTGATTTCACCAGATTCATTGGGGGTCAAAGTTACAACCTGGTAGTTACTACCTTCAAACTGTCTTCCTTTTGTAACTGGGATGGGGGAGGATTTTGTTTTGGGGACCTGACTGTGGCATTTGCCCTCGCTGCCCCCCGCAGAGAACTTTGATCTGTGCACCCACACCTAGAGGCAGAAGCAGATCACGCCTTTCCTCCTCCAAGTAATAGACACCACAAAGAACAGCACTCTCCTCAGTGCTGGATGGAATTAGACACCAGATTAAGGGCTCCCTCCAGCTCAGTTCTTTGCTTCATTTAAAATCCAGAATCTTTGTCCAAGTCCACGGATGAGGTGGGGGGGGGGGTGCGGGGGAGAGTGCACAGACTGTTAGATGTTTCATTTTCCCCATAAAACCTCCAAAGAAGTAAATCTTGTTTTCACCTTAGACTCTCAGAACCACGGACAATAGAAGCAGTTCATTGGCTCCAACATAGTTTATGATGTCACTAAGAATTCTTGATAAAATGGTCAGCATGAGTATGCCATTCAGCTAATAAATCATGCTTTATTCGTGGTATATTGTGCAATATGTCAGCATTTCCCCGTTCTTTCTGGTAAACTGTAACTTTTCTGGTGATTAGCATTTAAACCCTTTTCCTGATGAAGGAATTGTCAGCTGAAATCATCAGGGATTTCCCCTTCGCTGTTTTGAAAGAAATCTGAAGAAGTAACGTGTTGCTTGGAAATTAAGAAATTTGGAGTAATTTCTGTGACTAAATGGTGAAATAGAATCAAGAGATGGTTGTTTTTCCTGAAATTAAAATAACAAGAGAGGCAGAGAGGGAATAAGAACTTTAGAAATTATATAAGCTTTCATGTCTCTGAGCCATGTTTTTCAAGAGATGTACCTGTTATAGTTTAGGAGCTAAAGTGAAATAGAAATATTAAAATAAAACTTCAGATGCTTGGAAAGTGGTTTCTTAATTAAATTTCCTGAATTCCTTAGAGTTAACAGAAGCCTTTGTTGTTTGAAGACATGGTTAGAACACCTTTTGAAGTGTCGATCCTATTGCATCCATAGTGCCACCAGCACACGGAGGGCACACCGTGGAGTAGAAGGCGTGGTGGCCAGGGCCAATGGCAGGAGATCTGTTTTAGGTGCAAGGGTTATGTCACGAGCTCTCTGCCCAGTATGGGTGGGCTGGGGGAGCAGGAGACAGCAGGGTGGGGGGCCTGTTTGAGATGAGTGGTCAGAGAAAGCCTCTGAGAGGGAGTGACGTTTGAGCTGAACCAGAAGGGGCCCACAGGGTTAGAGCACAGGAAAGAGCTCAGCGAGTACAAAGGAACGGAAACAGCATGTGCCGGGGCCCTGGGGCTGGAATGAACCGGTCGGTGTTCAGGAACACTGAGAAGACGGACGAAGCTGGAGGAACCACGCAGGAGTGGTGGGATCAGACCTGGAAGGCAGGAAGTCCATTACAGGGAGAAAAGCTAGCAATTAGGTTCATTTTATACAAACTTCTTTCCACTGTCTTTCACTATCACCCCAAATCTAAAAATGCCACGTGAAAAACACTTAAAAAATAGTGAGGGCCTCTATGCCAAGTCTGAACCAGCTGCAGTCTCCAAATTTGTATTCGATGGCAGATAGGTTTGTTCTTAGCGGTAAAGATAGGCCCTCAGGACCTGCCAGCTACATCTCTTGTCAGCTTCCACCTAAACGAAGGAGACTGAAGCAGGTCCTTGAGATTGGCTCGTGCGGCTGCCTGCCGCTCCATCCACCCTCCACCCCAGCGTGTGCTGCACGTGCCCCACTGTGTCTCAGTGCCCTGTATTCCTCCGCGGACAGGAGTGACCGCGCTCAGTCTGGTGACAAAGAAGGGAAATAAACCTACAACTTTCCTTCTCTGCACAGGTAAGAGAAACTGGTTTGGCAGGACAGAATGAAAAATGAGCCCAGCTGAAATGATGGAGACAAGGTTCAGTGTACCAGCTATTCCATCAGGATCGTGGTGGGAAGCTACCGATGTCTTCCTCGTATCTGCCACGCCAGGGCCTCTGGACAGCCCTGTGGGCCCAGGGTCAGGTGCTGCAGCACTCCCAGCATGGCCCTTCAGGGTCACGGAAAGTGAAGCGATGGGTGTGAAGTATTCAAAGACCGGTACTCGAATAGGGTAGCAGACGGACGTGCAGAGATTTGAGTTGGGTGGATGTTGGAGATGATTCATTCAAAATAACTTAGCAACTAGAGGCAAAGTGTTGACTGCCTCCGCGGATGTTGGGGCAGCCGGCTCTTTGTGCCTCTGAAAGCTGACACAGATCTGGGAAGAGGGGTGTGTTTTCTAGCTTTGCACTTCCCCTTTAAGGGGCCTTGCATCTTAAGCACTCGGTCTCTGGTCTCTTCCGGGAAATGGCCCAGCTCAGGTGGTGGTTGTCTGCAGGGCATCTTTGTTACAGCTCTGCAGGTGGGGCTGGGATCCTGACTCGCTGTTTTTCTCGGGAGTAAGTGCTATACAGCAAGTGGTAGGCTCTTGGAATTGCAGTAAAATGATGCATAACAAAGCCAACTTTACCATAGGCTAATTGGTATAACCAAGAGGGAAGGTCCTGTGGCATCTCATCCATGTTCTAAAGAGATGGTGTTACCCAAGGACCACCCACATAGCAACCTGCAAGCTTTCATTCAAGCTCTTGAGTTCTTTCATGCGCACTGTGCCTGAGCACTGTGCCAGGTGCTGGTGATGGCACAATTAAGAAGATGCTAGATACAGATGGAGAAATGGACAGAGTGTGAGGGACACTGAACTAGCAGAGGTGAAAACCAAGTGATGTAAAGAGCATAGTGAGAGCAACTGATTCAAGAGCGAGAGGTGGGGCCCGGCCAGTGTGGCTCAGTGGTTGAGCATTAACCTATAAACCAGGTCACAGTTAAATTCCTGGCCGGGGCATGTGCCTGGGCTGCAGGCTCTATCCCCAGTGTGGGGCGTGCAGGAGGCAGCTGGTCAATGATACTCTCTCATCATTGATGTTTCTATCTCCCTCTCCCTTCCCCTCTGAAATGAATAAAAATATTATAAATAAAAAAAGAGCGATAGATGGGAGTTGAGGAGGGCTCAAAGGAGTGCGTGGACTCACCTGAAGGGTTCAAGGGAAGAAGATAACTAGACACAGAATCATATGAGCCGAGACACACAGAAGAATGACGCTGCATAGCATGTCCCTCATCACTGGCCTCTCACGTGACGAGGCCTTTTTCCTTTTTCCTTTTCGTGTGTGTCAGGAACAGATGGAAGGACAGTTACAGGGCTAGAGAGAGAGGGACAAGTGCGTAGGGGAGTACAGACTGAGGCCCCATGTAGCAAAACAGTGTCACATGAGCCTGAGTCAAGAAGACCTGGACGGGCCTTGGGCAGCGCCTTGACCTCAGAGCTCCAGTTTCCACATCAGCAACATGGGACAGCGTCTGTCTCGGTGGCTCTGAGGATGACATGAGGTGTGCTGTAGCACAGTCAGGGGCTGGGCTGAGAGTCAGGTAGACCTGTGTTCAAATCACACTGCCTTCTTGTGTTTCCTGAGTAAGTTTGTGTGTGCCTGAATCTGTTTTCCCACCAATGAAGTGGGAGTGACAGTATCTCCCTCATGTGCTTGTGAAGATTCAATTAGCAGATTCATGAAAAGCGCTCATTAGGACAATGCTGAGTACATGATACACAACAGAAGTTAGCTCACCTCCTTCAGTGCATATTGTAGGCCCTCGCTGAAGGTTAGTTCCTTTTTCCTAAGGAAATACGGTTTGCTGAACAAACAAAATTGAAACAGACTTATAGATATAGAGAATATTTTGACATTTGCCAGAGGGGAGGGGTTGGGAGACGGGGTGAAAAGGTGAAAGGATTGCAGGTACAAACTGGCCATTAAAAATAGTCACTGGGCTGTAAAGTACAATATAGAGAATATTGTGACGAGCATTGTGATAGCTATGCATGCTACCAGGTGGCACTGGAATGTCAGGGAACCCTATGTAAAGTGTATGATTGTCCAGCCACTATACTGTGCACCTGCAACTAATACAAAACAATAGTGAATGTAAGCTGTGATTGAAATACAAAGTTTTAAGTTATTTTTTTAAAAGAAATATGAAGGTCTGCAATTTTAAGCCCCTTGGTAACTTATTCAGGTAACTGTGCTGAGCGGAAGCCTGGCCGCCAGCGGCTGTGCTTCCCTGAAGACGTGTTCCACTCAGGCCACTGCGTTCACCTTCTGTCGTTGGGCAGTAGCCTGGTTCTTGTCAAATAGCTGACAATGGCACGTGCCATTCTCGGGCAAGCAAATGAATAAAAGCACACCCTCTTCTTGAATTCGATTCACCTAATTGATGTAGTTTCTACAGTTGTCCTGCCATCGACAGCACATGCAACTTAATGTATCTCTCTCTCTCTCTCTCTCTCTCTCTCTCTCTCTCTCTCTCTCTCTCTCTCTCAGCTCAAATTTGTGGAAAACATTGGCGAAGGTCCTGCTCTCAAATGACTAACTGTCTTGTTGGGAAAATATAGCTTACAGAAAACAACTAGGCAACATTATAAAGAATATGACAAGGTACAAAGTCTATTCTAAGTCTGTTTATGACACCGGCAGTAAGTGCATTCATTGTCATCCAGAGGAGGGAGAAGTTGTCAGGGGAGGGTCCAGGCTTTAGGAACTAAATGGCCAACCAACATGTCTTAGAATAATCATAGCTTTGAATTTCACATCATCCCTCCTCCTTCCTAGCAAACCCTAAGATGAGTCTATCCTGGGGAAAAATGAGACACTGATTTAAAGCCAGTGGTTCCTTTTTTATACCTCTACTCTCCTCCATGCTTTGAAATTCTTCATTACCAAGCTATATTTATACATAATTTATATCTTCCATGTTTTATTAATCAAAGATAGTTGCCCACCAGAGATCTTGATGAGCATAAGTTACATGAACTTAGTGTAGCAATACTGTTATCTAATTTCAGTTTAGAAGAAACTAAAAACTGTCTCACTTATTAATTATGAATTTAGGATATAAACTCCTGTTACTATCATGTACATATGCACCTCCAGAAAATACGCAAATTCCAGAAGCCACACAAGAAAGCATTGATAGCTTGGACTACATAGAAAAACTTTAGATTCATTATGGCACATAACACCCTGAGGAAAATCAAAAGAAAAATCATTGACGGGAAGGACGGGGGTAATTTCCTGCACAAATTTGTACAAGTCAAAAGGAAAATGACAAATGAACTTTCTAAAAATTCAAAGGACATAAATAAGCAATTCCAGAAAAAGAAATATCAGTTACCAGTAAGCATATAAAAGGTTTAACCTTAAAAAAGAAATGAAATTAAAGTAGCTTTTTTACCTATCAAAGTGGTAAAGATGTACACATCTGATAATACTCAGTGTTGTAGAATATATGGGGAAATGGGTGTTTTTAAAAATGTTAGTAGGAGTATTGATTGGTAAAGCCTGTTTAGAGATCATTTTGGCAAAATAATCTGTGTTTAAAATGCATATACCCTTTAACAATGGTGTCGTAAATAATTTATTCAACAGACAGATCCACACATTTAACCAAAGGTATGTATGCAATGATGATTATTACAGAAACTCTTACATCAGCTTGAAAGTAAAAGCAAGACTTCAGCTTCTGATCAAGATAAAGTAACATGGACCATATTTAACCACCTCCTAAACTTTTAAAACAAAGGGAAAAACTGACAAAATATATGCAACAGTAGCACTTGGGACATCTATCTTTGAAGACAGAAAACAAAAGGAGCCACATGATTGCTTCAGCTTATTGTCTAGAGACAGTCTCGGGGCCACAGGACTGAACACAGGCAGATCCCTGTGGTCTCCCCGACTGGAGATGTAGTGAGGAGTCCAGAGCCAAAATGGCTAGCCGCGAATAGGGAGCTGCACAGACACAAATCTGGAGAGCTGAGGACGTCGCCCTTGAGTACTGAGTTGTATACAGATGAGCACATGCATGTGGGGAAACAGCCCAAGGACAGAGAAAGAACAATCTAAAGGATTAGAGAGAACAGTGCCTGGAACTCACAGAGGGATGGAAATATTGTCTCTTCTCAATAACCAGGAAAGAAAAAATTTCATAATGCAGAGGCATTAGAGTTTTGCCTCAATAGAGGGGAAAAATTAACCATAGGTTAAATCAACTCAGCTCTCATCACCCTGAACAAATCTTAAAAGCAAGACCCAAAGGGATCAAACTGTTTCCAATTAATTTTAACTGTGTCCCAGAATAAAACTCAAGAATGTTTATAAGAAAACAAAAGTAAACATTACCCCACAATGCCTGGCACCCAGTCAAAAATTACCAGGCAAGTAGCAGGAAAATACAGTCTATTGAACAGACTCTAAAATGATTAAATGACACAGATATAAAAATAAGCAACAGCATTAAAGCAATTGTTATGACTGCATTCCATATGTTCAGAAAGCTAGAGGTAAGATTGCCCATGTTATTATTTATATATATATATATATATATATATACACATACATATATATATATATATATATATATATATATATATATATATATAAATAAATCAAACTTCTAGAGATGAAATGTACAATGGCCGAGATTAAAAAAAAATAACTGGGTGGTATCAATAACAGCCTAGATATTGCATAAGAAAAGATTAATGAACTGGATGACACAGTATTAAAAGCTATCCAAAATGAAACAAACAAAAAAAGACTTTTAAAAAATGAACATGGTATCATTGAATTGTGGGACAGTTTCAAGGGGTTAAAATATATATGTCATTGAAGGTCCAAAAGGAGAGGAGAGAAAGGGAGAGGCTGAAAAAATATTGTGAAATAATGGCTGAAATTTTGCCAGATTTGTGAGAACTGTGAACCCACAGATCCGAATTGAACAAATCTAAGCACAAGATGTGTGAAGAAAACTAGACCATGTATATTGTAATCAAATTACTTAATTGATAAAGAAAAACATTTCAAAGCAGCCAGTGGAGGAACGACATGTTACATACAAAGTAACAAATACAAAAATGACAGCATATTTTTCATAAGTAATGAAACAATGGAGCAAATATTTTTAAGTACCACAAGGAAAAAATTCTCAATCTAGAATTCTATACTCAGAAGAAATTTTAAAAAATGAGATAAAGACATTTTGATGTATACAAAAGGTGAAAGAATTTACCCCCAGCAAACCTGCTTCTTAAGAAATGCTAAAGAAAATTCTTCAGGGAGAAAGAAAATGGTATCAAATGTAAAGCTGGATCTATACAAAGAAGTAAAGAGTACTATAAATAAAACTGTATAGGTATATATGAAGATGTTTTCTTTGTTATTTTAACCTTTTTAGATAATAATGGACTTTTTAAAGTAGAAATAATAACAATATTTATATCATATTTAGAAGTAAAATCCTATCTAATAAAAGAGAAATGTGCAAATTGACCATATCTCCGCAACGCCCACAAGCCACGCCCACAAGCCAATCAGGAGCAAGTATGCAAATTAACCCAACAAATATGGCGGTGGCCACAGAGCTGGAGCAAGCAGGAGGCTTGGGTTGCCCCCAGCGATGGAGGAAGCCAAGCTTCCCGCCTGCCCTGGCCAGCCCTGGCCTCCGCTAAAGGCTACAAAGTTTCAATTATAGAAGATAAATAAATCCCAGATACCAAGGCCTCCGCTTGGGTCACCGGGGCACATGGCTGGCCTGCAAACCACCACAGGCCCCTCGCCCAGGCCACTCCACGCCCCAAGGGAATCCCCACCCTGATCCGGGACACCCTTCAGGGCAAACCAGCCGGCCCCCACCCGTGCACCAGGCCTCTATACTATCTAATAAAAGAGTAATATGCAAATTGACCATCACTCCAACACACAATATGACTGCCCCCATGTGAACACAAGATGGCCGCCACAAGATGGCCAGCAGGGGAGGGCAGATGGGAGGGACCAGCCCTGCAAGGGAGGGCAGTTGTGGGCGGATCAGGCCAGCAGGGGAGGGCAGTTGGGAGGGACCAGGCCTGCAAGGGAGGGCAGTTGGGGGTGATCAAGCCTGCAGGGGAGGGCAGTTAGGGGTGACCAGGCCTGCAGGGGAGGGCAGTTAGGAGTGACCAGGCCTGCAGGGGAGGGCAGTTAGGGGCAATCAGGGTGGCAGGGGAGTGGTTAGGGGGTGATCAGGCTGGCAGGCAGAAGCGGTTAGGGGCAATCAGGAAGGCAAGCAGGCGAGCAGTTGGGAGCCAGCAGTCCTGAATTGTGAGATGGATGTCCGACTGCCCCCATGTGGTCAAAGATGGCTTCCCCCATGTGGACACAAGATGGCCACCACAAGATGGGCAGTCAGACATTTCTCGAGGGGTCCCAGATTGGAGAGGGTGCAGGTTGGGCTGAGGGACACACACCCCCGTGCATGAATTTCGTGCACCGGGCTTCTAGTATATTCTAATAGCACAAAGATTGGGAGAGGAGAAATGGAAGTATATTGTTTTAAGTCTCATAATATAACATGAAGTAGTATAATATCACTTGAAGGTGAGCTGTAATAAGTTAAAGATACATACTGTAATATAAAGAAATCACTAAAATAACACAACAAAGGATGATTCCAAATAGGCCTCCAAAGAAGATAAAGTGGAATCGTAAGAAATACTCAACTTTGTCATAGCCACGTTGGCTCAGTGGATAGAGTGTTGGCCTGTAGACCGAAGGGTCCCATGTTCAATTCTGGTCAAGGGCACTTACCTCAGTTGCAGGCTCAGTCCCCGTCACTGGTTGGGGCACGTCCAAGAGGCAACCAATCGATGTGTCTCTCTCAAATCAATGGAAAAATATCTTGGTGAAACTTAACCAAAAAAAAGAAAGAATCAAAAAGTTACCAGATCAAAATATAATAGAGGGAAAAAAAGGAATAATGAACAGATGGAACAAAGAGAAAACAAATAGCAAGGTAGTAAGTTTGAACCCAACCATACTAGTACTCATTAAATGTAAATGGTCTAAGCACAGCAATTAAAACACAGAGATTATCAGACTGTATATAAAAGCAAGGTCAAACTATATGGTACCTATAATAAACCCACTTTAAATGTAAAGACACAAATAGACTAAAAGTAAAGAATGGAGACTCATGCTGACACCAACTGAAGGAAGCCATACTGACTATTAATCAGACAATGTAGATTTCAGAGCAAAGAATATGACCAGGAGTAAAGAGGGTCATTGTATAATGATAAAGGGATTGGTTCATCCAGAAGACATACATTAATAACACCTACTAACAAAGCTTCAAATTTTATGAAACAAAAACTGATAGAACCGCAAGGAAAGGTACACAAATCCACAGTTATAGTCAGATTTCAACAAGCACTCAGAAAATCAGTAAGGATATAAAACACTTGAATAACACCATCATCCATGTTCAACTAATTTACATAGAACTTTCAACCTAATAAAGCAGAATATGGTTTTACTTTTCAAGTGCATATGCTGCATTTACTAAAAGATATCATATTCTGTTCAATAAAATTTGTCTCAAGAAGTTTAAAAGGATTTAATTCCTTTAAAGTATGTTCTGACCACATTGGAATTAAATTAGAAATCAATAAAAGAAAGATATCTGGAAATTTTCAAATACTTGGAAAATGAATACATACTCTAAATAAATTGTGGTCAAAGAGAAATCAAAATGGAAATCAAAAAGTATTTTGAACTAAATGAAAATGAAAACTCAACATATCAAAATGTATAGAATGCACCTAAAGCAATAGAGAGAAATGTATTTAAACACCTGCCCATACTAGAAAAGAAGAAAGGTCTCAGATCAGTCATCTCAGGTTCCAGGTTACAAGCTAGAAAAAGAAGAGCAAATGAAATTTGAAGTGGGCATATTAAAGAAAAATAAAGATAAGAGTGGAAATTAATAAAATAGAGGTCAGAAAATTAGTAGAAAAACTGAAACTAAAAGCAGATTGTTTGAGAAGATCAATAAAATTGATAAAAATCCAGCCCAGACCAAGAAGAAGAAAAATAAAAGATTATACTAGTTACTAGTATCTGGAATGAGAGGTTACATCAGCATAATTACTACACATATTAAAAGTATAAGAAGTTAAACTTAAAACCTCAAACTGTCCAAGCTCATTTAAGAAGAAATAGATTAAACTAAATAGTGTTATATCTATTATATTAAAGAAATTAAAGAATTGTAATTTATTTTAAACACACACACAAAACATTTCCACAAAGAAAACTCCGGTCCCAGATGGTTTCATGGTGAATTCTACTAAATATTTAAGTAAGCAGTAATACCTGTTCTGCACAAACTCTGTTGAAGAGGAGAAAATATTACTGAACACATTCTATGAATCCAGTATTACCCTGATACAAAAACCAGACAAAACCACAGACCAATATTCCTTATAAACATAGATGTAAAAATGTTAAATTTTTAGTAAATGGAATCCAAATACATATTAAAAAATAATAAATCATGACCAAGTGGCATTTATTTTAGGAATACAAGGTTGGTTTAATATTTAAAAATTGTTAATTGTAATTCACCATATTAACACATTCACCATATTAACATTTTTCCTTGCCTTATTGCACTTGTTAGAATCCCTAGTACAGTGCTGAAAAGACATGGTAAAAGTAGACATTCTTGCTTGTTTCAGTTTTTTGTTTTTTTGTTTTTTGTCATGAAGTATGATATTCGCTCTAGGTTTTTCATATAGATGGTCAATAGACATATGAAAATATGCTCAACCACATTAATCATCAGAGAAATACAAATGAGATACCACCTTATGCCTGTCAAAATGGCTATCATCAATAAATCAACAAATAACAAGTGTTGGTGAGGATGTGGAAAGAAGGGGATCCTCATGCACTGTTGGTGGGAATGCAGACTGGTGAAGTAACTGTGGAAAGCAGTATGGAGTTACCTCAAAAAATTAAAAATGGAACTGCCTTATGACCCAGTGATTCCACTTTCGGGAGTATATCCAAAGAAACCCAAAACACTAATTCAAAAGAATATATGCATGCCTATGTTCATTGCAGCATTCTTTTAAATAGCCAAGATTTGGAAACAGCCCAAGTGTCTGGCAGTAGATAAGTGGATAAAATAGCTGTGGTACATTTACACAATGGAATACTACTTGGCCATAAAAATAAAGCAAATCTTACCTTTTGAGACAGCATAGATGGACATGAAGAGTATTAGGCTAAATGAGATAAGCCATTCAGAGAAAGACAAATACCATACGATTTCACTTATATGTGAAATCGAATGAACAAAATAAACTAACAAAATAGAAACAGACTCATAGATAAGAGAACAGACTGACAGCTGTCAGAGGAGAGGGGGGTTGGGGGCTGGTTAAAAAATGGTGAAGGGATTAAGGAAAGAAAAAACTGTATGGTGATGCCAGAGGGACAGGAGGAGTGGGAGGAGGTGGAAGAGGGCATAGTGGATCTAAATGGTAGAAAGAGACTTGACCTTGGGTGGTGAGCACACGACGCAGTGTGCAGACTATGTGTTATAGAATTGTACACTTGAAACCTGTATGGTTTATTAACCAATGCTACATCAATAAATTCAATTTTTCAAAAAACATCCAGATTGGGAAAAAAGTAGTAAAACTCTATTTGAAGATGACATGATCATCTATGCAAAAGATCCAATGGAATCTACAGAAAAAATGCTATAACTGAAAATTTAGTTTAGCAAATTTGCAGGATACGAGATCAATAAATAAAAAATAAAAGCCATTGTATTTTCACATACTAACAACAAATCATCATAAATTAAAAACTATTAAATGCATTTTATCATATCAAAACATACTAAATACCTTTGGCTATATCTGACAAAAGATATGCAAGAACTGTAAAATCTTGCTGAGAGAAATCGAAGAAGACCTAGATAAATGAAGAGATACATCATATTAATGAGTTGGAAGACTCCACATACTTAAGATGCCATTTCTCACCAAATTTATCTGTTGATTCAAGCAACCCCAATCAAAATCCCAGCAGGTGGTTTTTGTTGTTGATATTGACAAGCTTATTCAGAAATTCATGTGGAAATGCCAAGGACCTAGAGCAGCCAAAATAACTTTCCAAGGGAGGATGAAGTTAGTGAACTTACTCTACATGACTTCAGGACTTATAAAGCTACAGCACTCAAGACAGTCTAATATGATCTACACAAATAAACAGATTAATGGAACAGAATAGGGTCTAGAAATAGGCAGCCAATTAATTTTCCACAAATGTAAAAAACAGTTCTGTGCCTTTCCACAAACATGCAAAAACAATTCATTCCTTTTCAACAAATGGTCTTGCAGCAATTAGCTATCCTTACGTTTTAAAAATAAACTTTGATCCATATCGCATTTAGTATATAAATGTTAATTCAAATGGTCAAAATGAGAAACCTAAACCCATGGAAGTCCTAGAAGAAAATGTAGGCAACACTGTGACCTGGGTTTAGGTAAAGAATTTTTAGACACAATACAAAGGAACAATTCATTTTTTAAAATTATAACTTAAACATCATCAAAATTAAGGATTGCTCTTCAAAAGATATTCTTAGCAGAATGAGTAGATGAGTGACAGACTGGGAAATGTTACTTGTACGTCACAAATCTAATGAAGGACTTGTATCTAGAATGCAAAAAACACTCTCAAAATCAATTTCTAAAAATCCAATAAAAATAGAAAAAAGATCCCTAGCCAGTTTGGCTCAGTGGATAGAGCATTGGACTATAGAAAGAAGGGTCCTGGGTTCCATTCCAGGCAAGGGCATGTATCTCTGTTACAGGCTCCTCCCCAGCCCAGGCCCTGGTCAGGACGCATGCAGGAGGCAACCTATCCATGTGTTTCTCTCACATCGATATATTTCTCTGTCTTTCCTTCTCTCTTCCACTCTCTCTAAAAATCAATGGAAAAAATATCCTCGGGTGAGGATTTAAGAAAAAGATTTTGAAAAGATACTGAAATGGACAAAAAATATTCAAGTGAACAGACACTAAGAAAATATGCATATGACAATAAGCACATGTAAAGATACTCAACCTCTTTAGTCACTAGGGAAATGCAGAGTAAAATCATGAGAGATCACTACACATCTATAAGACTGGCTAAAAAAATAATAATAATAATAGACTGCATACCAAGTGGTAGCAAGGATATGGAGTATCTCACTCTATAGATAGCTGGCATGAATGTAAAATGTTAACAACCACATCAAAAAGCACTTTAACAGTTTGTTTTTATTTTTAATATATATTTTATTGATTTTTTACATAGAGGAAGGGAGAGGGATAGAGAGTCAGAAACATCGATGAGAGAGAAACATCGATCAGCTGCCTCCTGCACACCTCCTACTGGGGATGTGCCCACAACCAAGGTACATGCCCTTGACCAGAATTGAATCTGGGACCTTTCAGTCCACAGGCCGACGCTCTATCCACTAAGCCAAACTGGTTAGGGCTAACAGTTTCTTTAAAAGTTAAATACATACCTACCATACAACCCAGCCACCCACTTCCTAGGTGTTATACAAAAAGCAATGGAAGCATATGTCCGTACAAAGATTTCTACTGTACAGATGTTCATACAGCTTTATTTATGACTAGAGGCCTGATGCACGAAATTTGTGCAAGAGTAGGCCTTCCTTTCCCCGGCTGCCAGCCCCGGCTTCCCTCTGGCACCCAAGACCTGGGCTTCCCTCGCAGCCCCAGCTCCGTCTGGAAGGTCAGGATATCCAGTCTAATTAGCATATTACACTTTTATTAGTATAGATATAGATTGTTCAAAACTGAATACAACCCATCAATACATTCTGCATCCGATATTGCTGAATGGATAAATATTCCATAGCAAGTCCATGGAATATAATGCTACTCAGCAAAAAAGCAGAGACACACTATTCATACATGCAGCAAGGAACAAAAAATAAAAGAGCATATACTATATGAGTCTTTATATGAACTTTTACAATGCAAATTGACCTAAAGTGGCAGAAAACATCAGTTATAGCCTGCAGAGGTCGGGGAGGGAGGTCTGGAAGAGAGGGATTACTCAGGGATCAAGGAAATTTAGGAAAATTGATATGTTCGCTGTCCTGATTGCGGTGATGGTTTCATGGATGCATACATGCCAAACATCAAATTATACATTTTAAATTTTAGTTCATTGTATGTCAATTGTACCACTAAAAGGAGCGGGACAGGAAGCTACTTAAATATTCATTGTTAGGGAATTGATTAAATGAATTCTGGATGCCTAGAAAACAGAATATTAAGCAACTACTGTTAAAAATGATGCCAACCTATATGTGTCAATATAAAATGATATCCCAAAATACTATAGAGGTTAAATAGCAAAGGTGCAGAACAATGCATATTAACATATGATCTCTTTTTGGGTGAAAATAGGCATTATATATGTGTGTATGTGTATGTTTCTCTTCAGATAAAGTATGTATACACAAATACTGTGTGTGTGGTGTTTGTGTGTGATTTCTGGAAGCATGCACAAAAGCTTAACCGTGCTTATTTCTGAGGATTGGGATTGTGGGTTTGTGGACAAGGGAGGGAGGCTTGTACTTCTCATTTTATTCACTTGTGTTGAAATTTTTAACCATATGTGTTCACAGTTCTCTTATAAGTTTGAAAAGAAAACTTGATTTAAAAAGATAGAAAGAAAAGGAAAGACAACAAAAATTGAGAATTGTCAATTGAACTATAATTGCCCATTGAATAATTACCAATTGAAAGTTATCATATAATATAGTTAATATATAATCCAGTTTGTTTTTATCCTTTTGAGTTGTTATATAATGTCACCTTTATAGAAGACATTGAAGATTATTCTGGCTTAGGAAATTGATTTTATGGGTTTGTCCCAAATAACTAAAATATTTCATGCTTCACTTCTTGATCAGATTGAATTAAGAGAGTATTATTTTTCAAAAGGCCCTTTAAATTGAGCTAAAAAAAATAAAAACTTCTTAGTAGTATGTGAGAGCTACAGCCTTATTGCAGGAGAACAAGTACAGATCTAAAGAGGTTAGAAGTATTTTTCATGCAAATATCGGATGCAGAATGTAAGGAAATAAAAGGTATTGAAAGTAAGATTTCTTTAGGAATGTATAGACCCGAACATTTGACCTGAAAGACCCCATTTCTCCAATATGGTAAAATTGTTGAAGGATTTAAAGGCAGAACCATATATAGTGAGTCATTAATTACCAAGAGGATCATCACGAGTGGGTTTACAAAGACCACTGTCTCTAAATGGGTCTGACTGGATTGATGAATCGGTAACCTGGGACTCCCTTTGAATCTTTTGAGATTAGTGTGGATTAAAGAGCTCCTCCTCAATAAAGGATTGCCATATTCCAGAACTATCATAATTATGGGTGAGGTTTCGCCTGCACAAGGAAATACGTTTTTTAAAACTAGACTAACTTTTGAGGAAATAGCACAGGCCAGTTTTCCAAGTTGGGTAGTCACTCTTAAGAGGCAGACACCACCCGAAGGCTTGCTCTTTTCTACAGATTCTTTTGATCATTTGTTATCACATTAAAACGGATGGTCAGAATCATGTCCACAAGTAGCATTTTTTAAACCTGATTGTAGGAACCTTTCTGTTGCAACTGTCTGTAGAGCAGATTCCTAAATGATTTATAAGACATGTGTTAGTGCAAGGGAGGTGGAGCTAAGTATAAGAACGGTGTTCCCCATTGAAGGATTATTTTCCGTGCCTGTTGCATCAGCTTGTAGTGAAAATAAAATAAATGTGTATAAAAGCTCGTGGGGGGCTATGAGCATGTAAATGACTGAGCACCTTGAGGGCGGGGACCGGGTTTTGTGACAGGCACAAGGGGTGTCTCAGTGCATGTTTTCGTTGGAGAAACACTGAACACAGCCTGGTGGTTTGGGAATGTGGTTTGTTGCAAAGCCAGAGATGGTGGTGAGTAGTTCTCTTGTGAGAGCCCAACTCAGGGATGTTCAAGCTGTGGTCTTGAGGATCCGCCGTATGATTCAGAGGCTGGTGCACAAAATCTGACCCTCCTTGGTTTCTGGCGTGACTCAACGATAGCGGTCTTCCTCGGTGCTTCATCAGAAACAGGGTCAGCCTTTCCATTAATCCCAGTGGGCTGCGTTTCCATTTTCTGATGTTTTTCTTTTTAGTGTCAGAGAAGTTAAAAATTTTAAATGTTATAGCTAAAAATAGCATCCCAGGTTATTGAGTCCCAACCCCCTCACAGATGAGGAAATGTCTGGTTACTGCTTCAGTGGGACCCAAGGGCAGGTCTGTGACCCCAGCTCAGTGCCTTCTCTACTACCCACCGTGCCCGTGCCCGCAGACCGCAGACATAAGAAACGCGAGGGGCATTGTCCAGACTCACCCCACACTGAGCTGTTAGCTCTGAGTTTAGACCCAGAGAAAACTCCTGAATCATGTCGCAGCAACATCAAGGAAGGCTTCCTCTCAGGCCCATCTCACCTGGGAAACCAAGTCGGAGGTTTCAGCCTGGCCTCGCCCACAGCAAGGCACCCTTTCTTGCTAGTGATTTCGGGAAGACAAGGATTAAGGTGATTTGGGGGAGTGTGTAAAGACCTGGTGCAGCCTGGATGCTGTGCCCCAGGTCCATTCAGCCGCTCCCACCACCGGTGCCCTCAGCCGTGAGTGGCTGGCTATGTCAGCCCAGCTCTTCCTTCAAAGCTGCCACAGAACCTTTGAATTGCCATTGTCTTTGGTATCCTGTTTCCTTTCTTTTTAGTTAACAAGAACACTTCCTTTTGAACCAAGAGCGTGCTTTGCTTACATTCGGAGCTTGGTGTTTAGGTTGATTTCTACTTGGGACCCACATCTGCCTTTGCTTATAGACCACCTCATTGCCAGATGGTCTTACTCTGCAGCAACACACCTGTCTGAGCTGTTCCCTGGACAAACTGAGTGCAGGCCCCTTATCTGGTGGCCCCATAGAGTGGGAACTAACCAGTGTGGCCTCTGGGGCCAGACTTACTAGCGGTAGGACGTTGGGTGAATTCACCTCTATGTACCCCAGTTTCCTTGGCTGTAAAATGGGAATGGTATTTGTAAGCTGCAGAGTTGTGGCGAGACACATTGCACATTGGGTTTTATCCACACAGGGTGCTCACAGTGGAGGTGGGGGAGGAGGTAATATTAATAGTAAGAATGGTTGTTATTCCCACTTTTCTCCAAGCCCCTCCAACAGAACCAGCACTAGGAAAGCTATTGACCTTTGGGCCAGCGAGGGTGGGAGTTAGAGCCGATAGTGGGTGAACTGAGGGGGAGGGATAATGACAGAGAAAGGGTGGGGGGTGGGCATCTTTCAGAGAGATGGAAATAAAGCTGCCCTCTCGCTGCGGGGAAGCAGAACTAGCTTTGGGCCCACCCTGAAGTGTGGAGACCTAATCCTCTGCCCTTTCGATCATATCAAACCTCAGGGAGGAAGGCCAGTCCCCGAGGATCTCCGATCCTGCTCTGAAGGTTGTAGCACTCATGGACCAGATGATAAGCTTGCCTCTGAAGGAGTCTAGGTTTCATTCCATGGCCAGTGACGTTCATTTCTTAACCCTTAAATGTATACTTGGTGCTAGAATTTAGATCTGCCCCTTAGAGTTTCACACCTCAACGAAAAGGGACGGGAGAGAACCTCTGAGTTTCGGATGTAGGTGAGCGGTAGTCATCCTGACATTGGATCTAACGAAGGGGAGGCCATGGGCCCTCACCTCTCTAGGCCCCATCTGGAAGGTGCAGGGTTTGGACTGGATGGCCACAGACCTCCTTCAGTTTTAATGGAAGACTTCGTCCACTAAGAGGAAACCCAGGCCTTGTTCCCATTATGCACTAGGTTTTTGTGTTTGCCTACAGATACTGTGAAAGAGGCGGTAAAATGTCCTTGATTAAGGCAGAAAGTTGTCTCATAATTTTGAACAAGTCACAAGACTTCTATGACTGTTTCCTCACCTTTAATATATTTTATTTTTTTACAGAGAAGAAGGGAGAGGGATAGAGAGTTAGAAACATCGATGAGAGAGAAACATCAATCAGCTGCCTCCTGCATACCCCCTACTGGGGATGTGCCCGCAACCAAGGGACATGCCCTTGACCGGAATCGAACCTGGGACCCTTTAGTCTGCAGGCTGACGCTCTGTCCACTGAGCCAAACCAGTTAGGGCAGTTTCCTCACCTTTAAAATGGTTATCAGGACCCAGAGCCCTGCCTCCAAGGGCGCCTGTGAATTCGATAATAAAAAGATTGTAAAACACTGTGTAAATGTCAAGTGCCATGTGATGGGAAAGAGTAACCTTGGAGAGGGGAGGAAAACCCTAACTGCCCTTCCTGAGGTTTAAAAAAACATGCATTTTCTCCTTTACTTTGTAGCAGAAAACAACCAAGTTCTTTCTGTACACTTTCCTATTGATGCTTTATGATAGCAAGTTTGGGGGACTCCCAAATCGGACCATATTGTAAGAAGGTACTTCACTGTTTCAGAACTCAGATCCCCTTGCAAGGAATTTAAGATGAGCTTACTGTATTTCAGATCCTAATCAACAGTAAAGTTGCAGCCTAAAGCTTGGTCCACATTTTGAAACCACAAATTTATTTGCAGGGATAAAACTTGGCAAGTTTAGAGAACAGGGGATGGAAGGGGCGGGGTGTGGGGAGCAAGTCTCTCTTATAAGCCTCCATCAGCGACAGCCTTTGCAAGGGCAAATAACATTTCCATATTTCATTTTGTATTTATTATCCTCTTCCCATTTGTCCGAACCCCTAAGTAAAGCAGATCTGAGGATTCTGTGCCTACTTCTGTCTCCCATCCACTGATCCTTCGAGCATTGGCGGGTTTGCTGGTTCTTCCCATTCAGTGTCAGGTAATCTAGAAAATTCGACCTCAGGTGCATTAGCTCTTGAGGTCATGTTTGCAGTATTGTGCAATTTATGGAGTCAGATATATCTGTGTTCAGCTTGCTCTGTGAACTTCAGTTTTCAATAAAATGTGATAATAGTGCTTGCATCAGAGCCGTGTCAGTGGATTGAGGCAGTGTGTGTAACGTGCTTGCACAGGGCCTGGCTCCCACGGTCAGTTTCACTAGATAAGAGCGCTCATGTGACCAAGCTGGTGGTTCTTAGGTTAGCTCTTCCCTTGTTCAGAGACTTTCACTGAATCGTTAAGCCATAGCCAAGCAGACCCAGAAACATTGCAGGTTCTCTTTTAAGAGAAGCTTGGCCTGCCCAGCTGGCGTGGCTCAGGGGCTCAGCGTCGACCTATGAACCAGGAGGTCTCGGTTCGATTCCTGCTCAGGGAACATGCCCAGGTTGCGTTCATGGTGTGGGGCATGCAGGAGGCAGCCAATCAATTATTCTCTCTCATCATTGATGTTTTTTTCAATTTTATTGATTTTTTTTACAGAGAGGAAGGGAGAGGGATAGAGAGTTAGAAACATCGATGAGAAAGAAACATCGATCAGCTACCTCCTGCACACCCCCTACTGGGATGTGCCCGCAACCAAGGTACATGCCCTTGACCAGAATCGAACCTGGGACCCTTCAGTCCACAGGCCGACGCTCTATCACTGAGCCAAACCGGTCAGGGCTCATCATTGATGTTTTTATCTCTCTCTCCCTCTCCCTTCCTCTCTGAAATGTATATATATGAGAGAGAAGCTGGCCTGCTGCTCCATGAGCCTGCTGCCTTCTGCCTTCCCTTTCGGCATTCCCTGTTGGCCACGAGACGCTTACTCAGAGAGGAGTTCCTGCACTTTAGCTTGGATTTCTGTCAGAACAAGGTTACCTCTTTACTTGCCCTGTGAGTCTTATGAACTGTTAGATTTCAACATTTTCTGGGTTCTCATAAAAGTGCTAAGCTACCATGCAATCTGCTTGGAAGTGGTCCACAGTTTGGGTTCTCAGAGGGGAGGTGGAAGATGACCTAATGGGTTTTGGAACTTGGAAAAGTTGTCTGAATGGAACACTAAACTGGGACTCCAATGTCATAAGCCTTTATTGCTGCCAGCGACCTTTGTTCCCATGTGGGGGGGCACATACAGAAAGCAAGTGTCCTAGGCCTCAATCCAGGCCTGTGGAATGAGAACCTCCAAGAGTGGACCTGGGAATCTGGATTTATTTCTAATCTGGTTTTCCTTGTGGTTCTGATACCCAGCCCGGCTTTGGGACCACTGCCCGAGGCCATTTTCCAGAGAAGACTAGGCCTGGGAAGCGCCTCCTCCACGATCCCACGCGCGGTTGGGGTGGCAGAGGCAGCCCAAAGCTCAGACCTCCGTCCCGTCAGTTAGGGTTCTTCCCACCCACCCCACCCCCAGAAGCCGTCTGTCCGCTTCCTCACCTGTGTTACTGAGATGAAGACTTCTGACCCTGGGGAGCCACTGTGAGAGGAGTGAAAGGGCATGCAGGTCACCTCCTTCTGTTTGGGAGGCAGCTGAGAGGGTCTAAATTAAGCCATTTTGCAGAGAGGCCTGAGTCATCTGGTGGCAGCTGTCTGCTCCACCGGAGGCACTTTGATCACTGTCATCTGAACGCGTGCGCAAAGCCGATGGTGGCCCAGCACTGTGGGCTGCGCTAAGGGAGTTACCCAGAGAATGGTCTCTGCTCTTGAGAACAGCCCCGCCAAGGCTAAGGGACTTCAAGGCCATTCGCACAGCTACAGCTACAGAACAGCACCATCAGGCAGCGGGGACAGGGGATCCAGTGTATGAACTCAGAGAATCTAGACTTCCAGCTCAGCCTGTATCCCTGGCCTGGAGAAGTGACGGGCTTTGTCTCTGGCCACATAACAAGTTGGACCAGTGTTCTCTCTTCCCCCGCCTCCCATGCTGGAGCAGAATTGGTTTTCTCAAGGGTCGCTATGAACGGTGTCCATTCTATTGAATCAGTAAAGGCTTTAGCTGGGGTTGGCATCTCAAGGACATCTTGAGGTGAGGCCTTCAGAGCTTGGGATGTAGCATAGGGATGCTGGGCAGAGTGTATTTGAGAAGGATTTTTTCTCTCCCTCGAAAAAGGTTATGAAGTATCTTGAAGCAACCTAGAAGCAGTGGATAAGGTTCTTGGGGATGTTTTGTCCTGCAGAGGGAAGTCAAGGTAGGGCCCTGAGTTTCAAGCCAAACCCTCAAAAGTTCTGCCAATAAAAGGAGTGAGCCCAGCTGGTGTGGCTCAGAGGTTGTGCATCAACCCAGGAACCAAGAGGTTACCGGTTTGATTCCTGGTCAGGCACATGCCCAGGTTGCGGGCTCAATCCCCAGTAGAGGGCATGCAGGAAGCAACCAATTGATGATGCATCTCTCTCATCAATGTTTCTGTCTATCTCTCTCCCTTCCTCTCTCTCACCAAAAAAATCAATAAAAACATATATTTTAAAAAAGGAGTGGGACAGGACATGGTGGAATGGTGGGTGGTGGGAAGCAGCGCTGGAGGGTTAAGAAAAATCTTCTTTCCCGTTTCTTGATGGCTGTCATGTGCTGAGCCCTGGATTTAGCGTTTTACCCAAAATGTCTTTATCCTCAGAGCAGTCCTAGAAGGCAGGTGTGTTTCCACTTACAGATGAGAAAACCCTCAGAGAGAGTGGGGGCCTTGCACAGGGGGACCGAGGGAGGCAGTATTAAGCCCATGTTGTCTCCTTTCATGAGGCCTCTCTGAGGCTGTTGGGAGGAAACATAGATAGCCAGGAGGTAACTAAAATTTTCATTTTTGATAATAAAGAAAGGAGCAAAATGGGAGGTATTTCACAGGATAGAGGGTTGGGGGACAATCCAAGTCTTTGCAGTGTTCTGAATTATGCTGAAGGTCAAGTGGAAAATGACTAGAAGTCGCTTATTTGGCAAATCATTGACATGGTGACGTGACACAGTGGGAGAAGAGGAAGGCTCACAGAAGAAAGATAAGCATATGTCATATATAATAAAGTACTTATGATTGAGAACTGGGCATTGTTCAGCCAAAGGGGAAAGTGCAAAGTGGATAGGTAGTTTCGTGTGTCATCTGAACGGATAACGCAGTGGCATTGATTGAGGTAGATACACAGGAAACAGCCTTTATGGCCCTGTGCGCATATGGCATTACCGAGGCACTGTAACGAAGAAGCAAATACACAGGCCTAGGAAAGTGACAAGCTAGGAGAGGCCATCTGTTATCACACGGCACCTTGTCACCGGGAGAGAAGAGCAGGGCCCCACCGCCAGTAGGAACGGCTATTGAAGTGGTTTTGAAGGAGATATGAAAGGCAGGGTTGAAGCAGAAAGCAGAAGTAAACACATCCCATATCCTGGAGGCCAAGGGAAGGGGAAAGAAAAGAGACCTGTTGAGCGCTTTATTATATGCTCAGTACATTAAATAATCATTTAATTAAGTTAAATTAGGTATTCAGTTAAATGCTCAATCCTCACAATAGTCCTGTCAGGTAAGTGTTGCCCATTTTACAGATGAGGAAACTAAGGCTCTAAGAGGTGGTGACCTCCCAGAGATCAGACAGGGAGGGGAGGCAGGATTTCCCTGGAGCTGACTGAGCCCCTTGCCCCTCCCACACAGCATGCTGCTGCCTCTGTCAGAGTGGGGCAGGGTCAAGGGGGGCACTGGTTATGGGCAGTCAGAAGCTGTGAGAGGATGGTGAGGTGACATGGTGAGAATGGGTTGGGAGACATGGTGAGGATGCCGGGGTCTTGCTGAGTGAAACTGATGCCGAGTAAAAGTGGGAGAAGTTGAGGTGACCACAGGGAAATTCACATGGTTGGGTTCACAGTTCTGTTTTCCATGTGTGACATTTTACTGTCTGGAACACAGATGATTAAGCATTAGCTGCATCCAACTCGCTCTTTGGGGAAATGTGAGTTTCTTTTTTGCAAATCCTTTGCAAGACATGTTTCAGTCTGCATGGGAATGGGTTGGGCTTCCAGGTTGGTGCATCTTCAAACAGTAGCGCCAAGAAATACACGGGCTCCCGTGCGCGCTTTTTAACAGCTTTAAACTGGTGGTCCTGGTGGCATCATAGAACTTCACACCAGCAAGACCTCTGGGAGCTGTGGGAACCCTTCTTCCAACTAATACCATGACTTGCCCATCTCTGTCCAATAATGTCCCCAGCTGTGATTGCTTGCCCTTTTCCACGACCGATGGGCTACTTAATGCTTGTGAAATTATGGGTTAGTATGAACTAATTGGTAGAAGTCTTTGAAAAAATAATTATAACTTGGGAAAAGAGGCTTAGTGTATATGAGATGTTTGTCATCTTGAAGCCTGACAAGAAGAGCAGGCAAAGGTTTTGCTTTAAGAGTAGGGTAAGTGTCCCTGCCACAGTAAGAAGTCTGTTTCCTCTGGGAAAACAAATTCAGCAGCTGATTTAATATCTGTTACTGTTGCTGGCTTGCAGCCCTACCCCGCTTCTAAGCATATGACAGGTCTAAACAGAATTCGCTTTGTAGTCCATTGACTTTTGGAAGATAATGCTGTGATTATAAGGTTTCCCAAATACACTTCTTAAAGCGTTGGTAATGAGCACATTGCACCTACCTGCGCTGCTTGGGTAACCATCGCTGTTGCTCAATTTATGCTCAATATTGGTCAAAGTGAAGCATGTTTTCATCACTTGAAATTCAGATTTTATTTGCTCAGTTACTAATGGCCATTTATTTCTGTAACATAAACTAGGATGTTATGCAAGTTTGGTTTGCAAATAGGTTGACTCTTGAACGCAACAGTTTACTTTGAGATCAGTACGAGGAGTCATTTGAGTTGACTCCCTAAATAGTCATAAAACCTTCTTTGTTTATCTTTAACATAGTCTGGTTCCTCTCTGGGTAAAATGTTGATAGTGATCGGAAGGATAGAGGATTTAAAACTGGAATGGGTGTTTGAGAATATAGAATCCACCTCCCTTCCCCTTCTCATCCCTTTATTTTTCAGGTTAGAGAAAGAACAAGGTCAAGAACAAGAGCAGCTGTGTGGCCTGTCACATTGGTGACAGAGCCGGGAACTTTCACTCATTCCGGGGCACTTGCCACCAAAGTGTTATTTTCATGTCATTGGCAAACAGTTGACTTGAAGGCACTGTGTTTTTGTACCCTCGATATCGGTTTGGGGCGGGGGAAGCCTTTTATATAAAAGCTCTTAAAAATCTTTCTCATACAGTCAGATCAACAGAACCCAAAAGTGTCTCCCAGCCAAATTTCCCCAAGTGTCCTTTGCTTATATTTTCTTCTCACTTTTCTTTGGAAATCTGTCTTCCTTTCACACTTAGAAATAACCCATCTTATTTGTTCTGACAGCGGTGCACAAACATCTGTTGCATCAAAAGTCCCACACGGAATCAAACACCAATGGTCCTTTCTGAATGTCACTAGCAGTGGCAGCAAACATTTCATCAGAACCTCAGAAGCAGTACAGAGAGGAAAAGGAAAAATCAAGTTAGCAATTATCTAGTTAATATTGTACAAGCTGAAAGCCTGCATCATAAAATCCTGAGGGCAGTGAACGCTGCTTTCGAATCAGGCTGTCTATCCCTTCGGAACACAGTGCCTGTTGGCAGCAGCAGGGTTTCAGGTGAAACTTGTTACCGGAGTAATAAACAGTGTTGACACTGTGATGGTGACACTGAGTGTCTATGGAAAAGGATTTTTGACAAGGACTGAATCAGGCCATTGTGGTGTTTATGAGATCTTAGGATCTGCAGTCAGACCACAGGTTTTGAGAGGATTTTCTGAAAATGTGTTATAGCTCTGACCCTGAGTTTACATTTGGATGAAGGGCAGGGATGAGCAGACCCGCCTGGGAGAGCACAGAGTACTTGTCACAGCGTCTGACTTACCTGAGAAATCTGTCAGTGTTTCCTGTTTGTAATTCACACATGGGATCAATTTTTAAAGTGCCCTGACACCTTGTTGCTGTGGAAGGGTCCCTGTTAGCAGTATGTGGTGCCATCCTGTTCTGCCTGCCTTGCATCCCTTCCCTTCCACCTTCCTCTCCCCCAGGGTCCACCCCAGGCACTTGAGTTCCACGTGCACCTGGACCCCTCGCCTACATTCCTAGCAGGAGTTCTCCGCGCCCCTGCTTGGAATGGCCTGTCTCCTTTGGAGTCCACTGTTGAAGATCATAGAATTTATCCCGCTGTGTTTTAATGACACTACTAGACGGGGAGCCCGTTAGGTCAGGGGCCCTGTGTCACCGATCTTGGTGTACACAGGGCCACTGTCATTCCAGGCCCTCAGTGAGTGGTGCTGGGGGGGTGGGCTGGATTGCAGGCAGACCAGCTCCTTCCTATACAGCTTACATTTTAGGAGGCATTTAATAATAATAATATTGTAACACCAGAAAACCTGACTTTAAAATGTTTTTATCACTTACTTTATTAGGCTGGACATAGAGGGTATAGTACATGTTATTGGAGTGCCTGCTCTTAAGCCCCTCTCGTGAGAACGGAGGCACGTCAAGCATGCTTGCTGTCACGTCCTTGCCCTTGCTCATCCTACCTCCTTTTCCTTCAGGATTTCTCCCAGAGGGACTGTCCCTCCCGCCGTCAGGCTTAGAAGCCTTCCTGTGAGCTCCCTGGGTCCCCCAAGCTCACGGCTGTGGTCGTGGGCTCCGCACACCAGGCTATGGTCGTGGGCTTACTTGTCTGTTTCAACCCTGGGCTCTGCCTCCTCTGTGCTCAGGAAGCCATGGTACTCAGGAGACATTAGCTAAATGAAACTTGCATGAATCGTACCGGGGGCTCCCGAATGAGGAAGAGAAAACAAATTTCCTTCAAGTTTCAGTCCTGACCCTAGAGACCATCAGCCTCTTACATGGCCGTCCTTGCATATGACATGAAGTAAACCTCTGTTAGGGCTGCGAGTTTCAGTTACCGCACAGCTGTGGGCATGCTGTCCACGGTCACTGTGAAACCGGCTCTGACGGGAACGCCAGCGCGTTCCCAGGGCTGACAAGCTTCCTCACCGTCGCTGCGTGAGTCCTGAAAGATAACGTCACGGAATTCGTGCTGGAAAATAAAAGGCCCTGTTTTTCGTAGTCCCCTTTCGTTGGAGCTCAGCTCTGACTCCGTCGTAAATGGAAGCTTGCTCGACTGTGTTCCGTTTTTCTCACTTGTTCTCACTCTGCTAGTCTTGATCTCCTTAGTGTTGAGTCATATTTTTGGAATGAAAAGAATCAGAGGCTTTTTTATCATTAGCTCCTTTACCATTGAATTTAGAATAGAGAACAGATGATAAAATTAGACACGCCAGGCCTCTGTGTGTCATCAAGTAACCTAGTCTACTTTGGTACCAAAAATAAGATCCCCTTTAAATAATTTCTAGCTCATTTGAACTGGCTTTGGTAGGATGAATGGCCTTCAGTCTGCATGAAGATGAGAAACTCATTTTCCCCTCACATGGGCCCAGCAGAGGTTTTCCTGACAGTTAAACATTTCCTTTTCTTAATTCCATACCATTGCTTCTAATTACGACCCCTATAATTAGTGTGCTAATTACCTCCCCTGCGTGATTTCCCTGCCTCCTCGGTGTTCACCCTCCGTGTACTGTCAGCTCGCCTCCTCCGTGGGCTCTGGAGCTCCTTGCTGCCTTTCTCGCACGGGGCTCCTGGCTGAGGGTCTGGGAGGGAGAGACAGGCTTCCCCACCCCCTAACCACTTGCCTCCCGTATTGTTTTTTCTTTGTCTTACGAGAATCTTTGGCTGAGGAAGAGAATTGTAGTCAGAAAATTGCAGAGCCGCAGTAAGCCTGGTCCTGGGATGTCGCAGTAAGCCTGGTCCTATGTGCTGGTTACTTGGTCCTGCTCCCTGCTTACCGCACCCTCTAGGTCAGCTCCACACTCTGCACTGGAGACAGTGGCTCCAGCCACATTCTGTGCTCAGGAAGGAAGTGATCCGAGATCTTTTCCTTTTCCTCTGGAGTTGGTAAAGCTAGTTCTGAGAGCCCGCTTTTTCTTCTCTCTTTCTTTTTCCTTCCTTTCGTCCCTGCTGAATAGTCTGTTCTTTCACTGCATCACGGCCGTCTGTGAGCTCATGGATGACTGTAGACAATTTACTGGACTTCACAGGCTGACAAGATCACCCACTCACCTGCTTTGCCCCCCACCCCATAAACTTAAGATGTTCTTCTTATTCATATGTTTTTGTCACTGTCTCAGTGTGTTTATATTAGGTTTGTTCCTCTAATGAGGACAAAACATTTATCTCATCTTCAAAGGATCCTAATGAAATAGGAATAAGACTGATGGCTGGCAGGAGATTTAACACCCAGTTTGCCAGAGAGCCCAGAGGTGCCTGGCCCAGCCGCCTGAAGTCCCTGCCTCCCGGGACTCGTCCGGGTCTTGCACAGACCCCGTTCTGCAGAAGAGCTAGGGAGTGAACAGGATTTTGAAGTCACCAAGGACCACTAACAATGGGGTCCCGTGTTCTGACACTGAACCCGGGCATGAGCCATGTGCTCGGGATACAGAGATGAACAGAAGTGGTCCCTGTCCTTGCGTTGCTTACAGATGAGTGAGGGGCGCAGCGGCATAAACAGAGAATTACTGATGTGTTGAGTGCTCGGTGGGAAGGTTCCAGGGGAGGGCGATGGCCTTGGTAAATCGCTCTCAGGGCCTCCATTCTCTGCCTGGACAGAGGCTTGACACCCACAGCCAGTCCCGCCCGCCCCCGCCTCCCTGTCCTGCTGCCTCTTACTGTCACTTGTCCTGGAATCTGTGAGCTTTCGGTGAGAAAGAAATCATCCCTCTTGACGACTTGGGTGTGGATAAGGAAAAGAGTTAGATGTTTCATGCTAAGCACATTGTCAAGGACTGTAATGTCTGAAGGAGGAAGTTTTAGAAGTGTGATTTCTTCATGTTTACACAGTGAACAAATGACTCAGATCTATTGTACACATCCACAAGAGCTGTGGCCTAAGCTGATCCTGGTTTTGAAGTCATGTGTCCGCTTTGCTTGTGGGGAGGTTCTAAAGCGGGTGGGAGGTGGAGAAGGAGGGAGGTGGGAGAGGAAGGAGGGCGTAGAGGCCAGGGCTTGTGCCTTTCCTTGTGGGAGTAGAGACTTCCACATCCTTCGTCTTTCTTTCTTCTTTCTTTCTCTCCTGTTCTCCTCCTCCTCCTCCTCCTCTTCCTCCTCTCTCCCCTCCCCTTTCCTCCCCTCTACTCCCCTCCCCTCTTTCTATCACTCTCTCTCTCTCCCCCTCTCTCTCCTCCTCTCCTTCTCTCTCATTTTACTTCTTCCATCCAGTAGGCAGGGTTTGGGGTTATATTTTCTATTATGCTAACTTCAGGCAAGACCCTGAAAACAGAGGTCAGGGCCAGCCATAGCATGTGTGGACTGCTACCTCTGGAGTAGCCACACTGACCGACCCTGGGCACGGCACAGGCTGGGGCTGAGCTGCGTTTGGGGTGGCGTTGCTGACAAATTCCTAACAGGATGGTTAAGCCTCACTAGATTCGGGCCCTCACGCTTTGACCTTTTCAAATTTCTTCCATATTGATGGCACTTTGGGAATTGTTCCTTTTTTTTAATATGACTACCATGTGCCACCATAAAGAAGAATTTTTAAGTGGGCCAAAGATAAATCTTGACACTCTGTTACATGCAGGGAAAATAAGCTGTGTAATGGATACGTGGATCCTGTGGCATTTTGTAAGGGCCATGCTGAGTAGTCCTGGGGAGTGACCTACTGATGAAACCCGGTGTCTGAGGAAGAGAATGTGTGTTGGGCATGACAGCCTCGGGCCAAGTGCTTTCCCTTCACCGCTCCTCATCCCAAAGCGGATGCCTGCAGGTGCTCTTCATCCTTTGAGGATGAAAAATTATCATTTTAGAATTAAATTGATCATTCATTTTGAGAAGCCTTACAAAACCAAATAAGGCTAGTTTTATTCTGTTATTAAAGTATCACATTGTCTACAGGTATTTCACTATATTTGTGTCTGGAGCTCAGACATCAGAGGAGATGGAAGAGAAGATATTACATAAATTAAATTGCAATATATTGCCTTGTGGAGCAGATAAGTTTGAAATATTTTTAGCTGTCATTCAGATGATACAGCTAGAAAATATCAGGGATGGAAATAGTGTCATTAGCCTCTGTTCTTGACTCAAAATTGAAACGTTGCAGTTTTCAAGTTGAGCAATTATCATTTTTAAAGTTCCTTTTTTAGTAAATGGTCTCTGGGCTTGATTTCATAATGTGTTTCAGTTTGACAAAGTGAATAAATAAGTCCGTCCGTCCTCATTGCCATCGGCTCTGCTGACCTCATAAGTGTTAACTTGGTCTTATGGAGAGTACTAGATGTAAAATGTGCAAGCTAAAAAATTACTTTTCTTCATATATATATATTGATTTCAGAGAGGAAGGGAGAGGGAGAGAGAAGCATCAATGATGAATGAGAATCATTGATTGGCTGCCTCCTGCACACTCTGCACTGAGATCGAGCCAGCAACCCAGGCACATGGCCTGACTGGGAATCGAACCATGACCTCCTGGTTCATAGGTGGATGGTCTACTACTGAGCCATGCCTGACAGGCTAAATAATTACTTTTGAGAAACCTTAGAAATTTTCCTTAATTTCTCCATCTCCAGTTCACACCTACACTAATGATGTCTCCTGGACATCATGGACTGCAGTATTCCATCAGATTTTCTTCCAACCTTTTTTCTACATACCATTGTTAAGATGAATTAATCATATAGTTTCAAATTTCATTTTTCATCTCATGTTATGACATAAGCATCTCCAGTGTTACAGACCATATATATATATATATAAAGATTTAATATGCAAATTAGCCAGGACGCCATAACAACATGACAGCTCAGGAGGAGGCTGTACGCACAGGTGGGCGGGAGGGGACTGCGTATGTGGTGAGGCAAGCTACGGATGGTGCAGGCCTGCAGAGACCAGGGCCTGTCAGTCACGCACGCCAGCAGTCCCGCCTCTGTGTGTGAGCTGCAGAGGAAACACCTTTTCTGATGGTTCATTGGCTAAGCTCCCCGTATGCCACTCTCAGTGTTCTTGGTAACTTGGGTAATAAAAAACCAAGAAGGTGATCTAGAGTTTTACCACCTCACTCCTGGAGGCAAAAAATGAAGGTCCGCTGCTGGAGGGGCTAAGAAATGTCATATCCTGCCCTAGCCGGTTTGCCTCAGTGGATAGAGCCTCAGCCTGCTGACCGCAGGGTCTGGGTTCAATTCTGATCGAGGGCATGTACCTTGGTTGCAGGCTCCTCCCTGGCCAGGGCCCAGGTCAGGGTTCATGCAGGAGTCAACCAATCGAAGTGTCCCTCTCACATTGATGTTACTCTCTGTCTTTCCCTCTCTCTTCCACACTCTCTAAATATTAATGGGAAAATATCCTCAGGGAGGAAGGAGTGGAGGGAGGGAGGGAGGGAGGGAAGTCGGTCACATCCTATGAAAGACACATCTTGAAAATGCCTAAAGAAAGTTGTCATTTTTTCGTGGTGAAGGGACTGGAGTCTGTGTTGATGAAAACACTTTGGTGGCTGCAGTGGCCGTCAGTGGCAGCACCAGCGGGGTGATGGGGGTGGCGCCTTCCCCTGATAAGCCTGGTCGCCTCCTATAGAGGGAGGCCAGACTGCGGCTTAGGCCCACTCCCCACGTAGGACATCCCTGAGGGCTCCCAGATTGGAGAGGGTGCAGGTCAGGCTGAGGCCCCCCCCCCATGCACAGATTTTGTGCACCAGGCCTCTAGTTTTCAATAACTATCAGTTGTTGTGAGTGGCGATGCCACAGTTCCCTTAAGTTCTCAGTCTATCAGATACCTGGGTCTCCCCAGTGTTCCTGTTATAAAAACTGCTGTTCTTGAATATCACTGCGTGTACTCTCTGCCCTTCTGGGTAAACTCAACAAATCTGAAATCATTCACACATTTTTTATACTGATTTTTAAAAATATATGTATTTTTATTGATTTTAGAGAGGAAGGGAGAGGGAGAGAGAGATAGAAACATCAATGATGAGAGAGAATCATTAATCGGCTGCATCCTGTACACCCCACATTGGGTATTGAGCCCACAATCCAAGCATGTGCCCTGACCTGGAATCAAACCGTGATCTCCTGGTTCATAGGTCATTGCTCAACCACTGAGCCATGCCAGCTGGGGTGATAACTGATTATTATTGTACTTTCCTATGAACATAGGGGGTTTGGGACAAAGAAATAGAATAGAAATGATCTAAAGACATAGTGGTATAGTTTGTTTCTTAGAATATGACCTCTATCATCTTACTGTTTGGTGATTTGCTTTCACACAGAAGTGGAACAGAGAATGTAGAGCAGAATGACCTACACAGTGTGTTATGGCTCCCTTTCTATAAAATTAGTAATTAGATCAAGGGCCAAGCTGCTTATTTTAAATGCTTGCCTTCAAAACAGTCCTCCTCTCTGTCTTCATCGTATTATCACAGTCTGCTTATAGATAGCACTATTCAAAGCATTCTCTTGTTTCCACAACCATCACTCAGTGAACATTTATTAAGTTCTTGCACCTTGCCTGAAGATAAGTAAGATGGAGTTCCTTCCCTTAAGGAATTCACAGTGTGACAGGGAAAATAGAGAATTAAACATATGATTATAGCACATGCAAAAGATATGCTGGAGGCGAAGGAGAAATCACTTCTGCTTTGGGATTTCATAGAGGAAATTCTGAGTCTGGAAAGGTGGTCAGAGATTGCTAGGTGCAAGGCCAGCAGAGGTGCACAAGAGCGTGGCCAGTGTGTGCAAACTGTAATTAGTTTAGGGTGGACATGGGAGATGGGGTGAGGTGGGTAGCAGTAGGAGACGACAATGCTCTGGGCCACTAATGAAGTCTTGTTGTCATGCTTAGGAGGCCGTGGTTTTAGAAAGATGGCTAGTTGTAATCGAGAGAATAGATTGGGGAGAGACTCAGAGAGATGAATAAAGAACCTTTTGCAGTATTCTAAATAGACAGTTCTGGGGACTTGATTTAGGGCAGCAGTGAGAATGAAGAGGAGGAGACAGAGTGAAGATAGTTTAAAGATAGAGTTTGCATGTCTTAGCTACCTGGATGGGTGGCATCTACAATCCTCTAAAATAAAATGCACAATTAGCTCAAGTGGTGTTTCTCATCTTCCAATCTTTGCTTGCTTCATACTCTACTGGGGATCTAAATAATTGCAAGTTGTGGACCTTCTCCATGCTGGCTCTGCAGCTTTCCTGTCATGTGGTTTTCTAGTTCATTGCAGAACAAAGAAATAGAATGTGTGCATTAGATTTCCTGCTTTTGCTTGGTAATCTAGAGATGGTCATTAAATCTTCTCTTACAAGGAGTCTTAAATGCATGTACTGAATTTGGGGATATTTTCAGTATTTATTGGCTTGAGATGGATATTGTATGACCATAAAAAACTGATTGGTTATTGTCCCACTAGTAGAATGCACTGGGTTTTACTTATTTTAAAACCTGCATATTTTGGCATATGACAGTATTTAAGTAAGTGGAAGCAAATTATTACGTGATGTCAGTTGAGGACGAAGCACATGCCTAAAACAACAGTAGGTAAATTAGTGAGTGCATGAGAATGTGAACGGGTACATCTTATTATGATTGTCAGCTCATTTGGAAGAAATATTTTGGAACTCTTCATTCAGTGTGCTTTCAAGATCTTTAGTAGAGTGTGTCGAAAGAGCCATGGAAGTGAAAGCGGCCAGAAATTGAAAATGTTCATAGTGCTGGGTCAGCTAAACACAGCTGAGCTAGCTTGGGCCTCACTGTGCCCTGGGGCATGAAAGAGCTCATTCCATTTAGAATCCTGGGTGGGCTATCTTGTCTTTTCTCTGGGTGATTCCATGGCGTATCATTTTTTATCGAATTGAGCGTACATATTGCATGTGCCCACTACATGCTAGCTAGCTCTGTGGGTATTCTGAGTAATAATGTTAAAAATCATACCATTATTTTTTTATTGCTTGCACTATTCTAAGACCTTTTCACACATTAACTCATTCAGTCCTTATACAGCTCTATGAAGTAGGTACAATTATTAGCTCCATTTTACATCTGAGAAGATTGAAACAAAGAAAGATAAAGTGATGGAGCTGAAAAGTGATGGAGCCGGGATTTCAACCCAGGCAGGCAGTTTCTAGAGCCCAGGTTCCCGAATACTGTAAAACTGCCCGAATGCCCTTCCCTCTCCTTATCACACCCCTCCCCCACACACACACACCCCTCCCGGAGAGCCTGGCTTAGTCATCACTTTCCGCAGGAGGTTCACCTGGATTCCTCACCCCACCCACAGAGATCCTCTGGGTTACTTTCATACTTTGTACACATGTATTATTTCACTCATTGCACTGAATATAAATGTTTGTATGTAACATTTGAATATAAGTGTTTCCCCTGCCAGACCTAATCTTAGTCCTCTTTGTATCCATGCCTGGCACTTGTGTAGGGTTTGGCACAGAGCAGATGTTCAACAATGCAACTTGAGTTGAGTTGGTTTGACCGCTACACACTCAGTGCTTGTCCTCAAAGAGCTTTTGGTCTACCTGGAAATGGAGCTCCATCCACATGCAACAACTGAATAATGAGGAAGTGAAAGCTAAAGGAATATGGTATAGGCAGTAGTTGCTGTGAGATTTCTAAGAAGGGAGATTGGATTTAGGGATTGGGTCGGATTGGGTAGAGAGATCGTCTCCAAATACATACAATCTGACATGAGAATAGCTTATAACCAAGAGAAGAGGAAGGACATTGATCAGAATGTTGACCTCAGGTGCCTAAGACTGAAATGCTCACATTTAAGGGGGTAGCAGAGCTGCATCAGGAAATGTAGGTTGAAAGGCCCTTCTTTATGACACAGTTCAGATATCAGCTCTTCAAAGAGGCCAACACTATCCTTTCCTGGGAGAGTCTTTCCATCGTATCTTGTGTATGCAGAGCTCTCACAGACTGTATGCATTACATGACTAAGCCACGCTCTCGCGAGAGGTGTGATAAGAAGAGGGAAGGACAGTGGAGCAGTGAGGGTCACAGTAATCTAGAACATGGGCTCTAACACAGCTTGCCCATCCGTCCTATGTGGCTGAGCTCGCTGAAGGCAAGGACTGTTTTTTGCCAATACCAGGCATAGTGCCTCGGGCACATAGTAGTTGTAAAAAAAAATAATAATAGCAATAACAATTTTATCAGTGTATAACATTGATTCTAATAAAATATATATGATAAATAACATTTATTGGACCCTTATCTTCTAGCCGTTGTTCTGATTGAATTGTAATAACTCAGTCTGTTTTTAACCATTTTTTTAAATATATTTTATTGATTTTTTACAGAGAGGAAGGGAGAGGGATATAGAGTTAGAAACATCGATGAGAGAGAAACATCGATCAGCTGCCTCCTGCTCACCCCCCACTGGGGAAGTGCCCGCAACCAAGGTACATGCCCTTGACCGGAATCGAACCCGGGACCCTTTAGTCCGCAGGCTGACGCTCTATCCACTGAGCCAAACCGGTTTCGGCTGTTCTTAACCATTTTTGTTGAAACTTGATTTCTGGAATGATGCCGTCCTATGAAGGCTGTATCATCTAGGAAATCTTTAGTTTGTAGGCCCTCTCTGTACATGATCTGCATCTTAATTCTGCAGAAGCCCTTCACACACAGCAGAGTCCTGGGTGCCAGAGAGTATTGGAAACAGGATTCAGTTCCCTCAGTGGCAACTTGGCCCAACCAAACAGCTAGCATTCAGGACAGGCCAGGCCACCAGTCTCAGGAAGAAACCATGACGCAAAGCTGGATACCCAGCAGTACCATAGAGAGACCTCAAAGCCACACACACACACACACATACACACACACAAACACACACACACAGAGCTGTACTTCTTTTCCCACTTGGCGTGTGAGATACGTCCAGGTTGACAGGTGTGCCCACCAGGAGGCCCAGCTGCAGGTTACTGGGGAAGAGAAACAAGTCAGGAATTGGCGCAGACACGTATGCAGATACTATAACTAGAGAGTTTCAAACTTGGAATCCACGTTCTTTTGCACGTTAGGGAGGCCCCCAAACCTCTGTGTACAGCTCAGCCTCTCCAAATAGGCTGTCCTAGAATAGTGCCAGCCACATAGTCTGGACAGCCCAGGAAGCATCTCAAGCAGGCAACAAATATTTGTAAAGTATTTTCTTTATATGCTACTAACTCTAAGAGAAAGGTGCTTTTAGGGAAATGTCCAGGCTTCATTGAAAAAGCACATAGCAATCATCTTGTGTTCCCAGCTGGCATGAAACTGTCTAACTGGTGGCCAAACTCGGGATGCCTGAAGACAGACAAGTGACTAATACTAGGCTGTGTGTGGCCAGGACCAAATGTATTTTCTGACCACAAGACCATGTCTAGAGTCTCCTTTGTAATTACCACACGGCCTACTGTAATTGTAAACCTTATATTTACTTCCTGCCTTTGACATGTAATTCAGGGTCCAAGGCTGCACCCCAAGCTAGGGTGAAATTCTCTGTCATTTGCCTAAAACCTGTAAAATCATTGTTGTGTGAGGGTGTGTGTGTTTGTGGTTGCCACATCTGTCAAATATGTTAAGTATATCCTTATGAAAAATATGCCCACTCCTGCCTTGTTAGATAAAGCCCTTTACTAAATCAGATGTTTACTGAACACCTATTACTATATGCCAAGGGTATTTTAGACTCTAGGAAACATCAGTGAACAAGACTACGAAGACCCCAGAGGGAGACCAAGGGAGGGGAGGGGAAAAGGGAAGGAGACAGACAAGAACATAACTCACAGCTCGGCTGGCATGGCTCAGTGGTTGAGCATGGACCTATGACCCAGGAGGTCACGGTTTGATTCCCAGTCAGGGCACATGCCCGGGTTGCGGGCTCAACCCCCAGTGTGGGGCATGCAGGAGAAAATTGATCAATGATTCTCTGTTATTATTGATGTTTCTATCTCTCTCCCTCTCTGAAATCAATAAAAAGTTATTAAAAAAATAAAAAGAACAACTCACAGGTAAGTGCTATGGGTAGTGTCACAAAGGGATGTCATGGGGAATGCCTAGGTGGCTTCTTTAGCTTGGGCACCAGAGAATCCTCTCCAAGAGGTTACATTGCTTGGGCCCGGTGAGTGAGGGAGATGGTAGAGAGGTGGGCTGCGTGGCCACTGTGAAGAGTGTGCATGGAGTCTAGCCAGAAGGCTGCTGCACGGGTCCGGGCAGGAGGTCTCAGTAGTTCGTTCTAAGATGGAGTGGAAATCAAGAGAAGGGTCTAGATCCGGATTACGGAATGTAGCTCAGAAACAGTCCACAGAACTCGCTGGTGTTTTGGATGAGAGGAATGAAGGAAAAGGAATAATCAAGAATAATTCCTAAGGTTTTGGTTTGAGCCATGAGGAAGATGATGACTGAGATGAGAAAGGCTGAAGGCAGTCCTTTTTAGCTCCTCACATTAACAGTCATAACTGACTCACCGTGAACCTACATCTTGGGATTCAATAAGTGCCTTCACTGTCCTCCCCCCAGTGCACATCACTGGGGAATGTTCATAGCATTTTGGAATCCTTAACTGTTCACTTCACACTGCATCAAGCATTCCCATGGTTTCTCCCCTGTGGTGCTCACTTTATGACATGAAATGAATCACAGGAAAGCCACTGGCATCCCTCATGGGTCCTCTGTAAATGCCAGCTCCTGCCCAGGCCTCCCTCCTCCGCACCTCACTGGGGGCCGGGGCCCAGGCTTGGATGGAAGGGTGCATCCGAGCTCTGCCCCACTGCTCAGAAGTTGGCAGCTGGCACAGACCAACAACATGCCTCTAATATGTTTGTGGCAAACAACAGGACCAATTTTCTTGTTTTTCTCTTTATAATCAGAAAAAAAGTTTGAGATCTCTTTACTAACAAACTAACAACTTGGGGGAGTGAGGGGGCGGGCAGGCTTTAGTATTCAAATGAACCAGGCCAAGAAGATAGAGCCAGACATTGCTTGACTAAATCCCTGCCTGATTTTATCTATATTTTCCCCTCTGATTTCCTTTTCCTGGGCTTATCAAAAAGTGGTGTCTTTGGGTCAGCTAAACTCCTGTAAGTGACATTTGTTGCCAGATGTGACCTTTTGTTAGCACATTGTAGAAACCCGGCGTCAATATCACTTTCTATAAATACAGTTTTCGGGTGAGGGAATGTTCTATCTGGAGAGAAGTTTAGCTTCGGAGAACCTTTCTCCTTTTAGACTCCTGGTCTGTGGGCTCTTACTCACCGCTGGCATTCTTTCTCGGCTTACGCTGTCAGACCTCCTCCTTCCGTGATCACTCATGTTGGTAGCCACCTACGGTGCCAGTTCCCCACTCGGCCTTCCCTCGTGGTTGGCAGTGCATTTGACTTGTGCTTTCTTGCTTCCTCTACGTTTTGAAATTTAAAAATAGAAAATAAAAAACAAACCCACAGTCGTTCACGCTGGCTGAGCTCTGTAACTCATCTGGCAGACTTTCTGGTGTAACACATGCAGTCGGAAACCAGCCACTGGTTCAGAACAAGCCCTGGGGGGCGTGGACAGGGGACACTCTTACTCAGGTGGTCAAACACACACTCGGAGACAGGCAGTGGCCGCCCAGAGGAGGCGGCTTGAAGAGCCACTCGAGAGAATGCTCCACTCTGCTCCTGACTCTCCTCCTCTCCTGTCTGTCCCCTTTCCTGTCCCTCAATGACATCTAACAGGATAAAGGGGTTCTAAGACCAAAAAGTTAAAGAACCCCTGCACCACCTAGCAGTCATTGCCATTTAGTGAATGCATCCTCATGCGTGGAGCGGTGCAAAGCGCACTACATTCTCCATCTCTTCATTTTTGCAACAAAGCTGTCAAGTGGAGCTTTAAAAAAGGCCTGGCTAGCCAAGGCCTCGCAGCTGGACGTGAGAGAGAGAACCAGGTCCTTCGGACACCGAAGCCACACTCCTGGTTACTGGAGAGCACGCCTTCACAGAGGAATCCTCTGTAACTTGGAAAACTGATTTACTGTTCTGTCTTGGTCTCCTCGTCAAAAATGGGCAGAAGGGTTAATACGCATCGAAGTGCCCCGCACAGGGGCTGACACCAAATAGATCCTGAGCAACTACTGACCCCCTTCCTTCCACTCCTTCCTGCCCTTGTCATGGTGGACCCCAAGGCTCAGCCACTTCCCCTTTTTCTTCTAGACGGTCTTCAAGCAGACAGAGAGGCTGATGGACCAGAGGGGGTTGACGAAGATATGATTGTGACCCAGAGTCAGACCAACTTCATCTGTCCCATCACGCAGGTACCGTGTCCTCCTTCCTCCCCTGAAACCAGAGCAGTTCTCTTCACAGAGGCCAGGGGTTCCTGTTGGCTTGCGGACTTGACTTCAAGTCCACGGTTAAGAAGGGAGGAAAGGGGAGTGATGGGGATCGAAGAGTATATACATGGGAGGTCAGTGGCCTGGAAAGACTTTCCAATCAATCATACCATTTGGGAGTAAATTACTGGCCCACAGGCCAAGTGACATTGTTACCACTGGTCTCCCTGCTGTTTCTTCTGAGGCCTCTGTCCTAATTAAGCCTTGAGATTGGGAGGTTAAACATAGAAAGCCCAACGAGGAAAAAACAGCACCAAGTAATCAGTGACTTGGAGAAGTTACTGGAAGTTGGTAATTAGCATTCCTGAAAGCCTAATGTCTCCTTGATTGCAGTTGGAAATGAAGAAGCCAGTGAAAAATAAAGTGTGCGGCCACACCTATGAAGAGGAAGCCATTGTTCGAATGATCGAGTCCAAGCACCGACGGAAGAAAAAGGCCTGGTGAGTTGGTCCCGGAAGGGAAGTGGAGCCTTCCTAGGGCTGGGCAGGCAGAGGCACTGAGTTCACGCCAAGGGAAAAGGTGCTTTACCATGCCCCCTAAAGTCAGCCGCCCCCCAGATGGCGTAAACATGGGGGCTGGCCTTCTGGGAAAACAATACAGGAGGAAAAGGGTAGTAACCTCCTCGGGAAGAGCCAGGAATGCCAACCACACGTTTCTGAAGTAGGAGAAAAAGGAGCTGGGTTGGATTGTCGTCATTAGGTAACAGGCGTTTTTATGAATTTGTGCTATAGCCTGAAAAAAATGAAAGAACTGTGATACTAAGAGAAAGACGAAAAATCTTTCATATCTTTAATTACTTCAGTAACTTCTCCAAAGGTTTAAGTAAATGTGTGGACAAGTGGTCAATGAGAAACTATTATTACTTTTAAATTGGAATGTTTGAAGAATCTTTCATATGTATATTCCTACCTCCTCCTCAAAAGCACCCCAGCCCCTTACCTCCCATGACCACAGGGGACACAGCTGGGCTCCTGGAATAACACAGAATCCTAAGCTGGCGAGGCTGACGTTTTGAGGTGTTACACTCTTATCACAGACTTGGAATTATCGCTAGGAATGGAATGGCAGGTGTGACCAGCTCTCAGTGGACTTGTGATAACAGTCCTCTGATGTGGGCTTTGCTTCTCAGGGTCCAGAAACTTGCCGGCCCAGACCTGGAATTGGAATTCCCCACCACCCCTCCCGGGGTGTGGGCTTAGAGAGGGGCCTTGGAGACTGCAGCTATCTCGATGGTCATTCAGTCAAGTGATCGACCCTATTTGTTTTAGGAGGCCGGCCTGTTGGTTGCAAAATGGAGACAGTTGAGTGCATTCTTATCTGCTTTGATTTTCACCTTACAGTTGTGATGTTGTATTTCCCTAGTGCAGCGGTCGGCAAACCGCGGCTTGCAAGCCACATGCAGCTCTTTGGCCCCTTGAGTGTGGCTCTTCCACAAAATACCAGGGCCTGGGTGAGTCTATTTTGAAGAAGTGGCATTAGAAGAAGTTTAAGTTTAAAAAATTTGGCTCTCAAAAGAAATTTCAATTGTTGTACTGTTGATATTTGGCTCTGTTGACTAATGAGTTTGCCGACCACTGCCCTAGTGAAACCTCCCATTCCACCCTGTGAATATCCTTTTCTTAGTTCCTGAACTTCTCGGCCTTTCTTTTCTATGAGCTCTTTTCTCTCTTCATTCTCTGCAAAGCAAAATGTCCATTTTTTAACGTAATTGCTAAGAAGAGGTGTCCCCAGAGTTCTGTTTCCCGGCTCTTCTTTCTTAGTTTGGAATATTCTCCAGGAGTCAGATTTACAAAGGGCAGCCACCGGTACAAAGCACTTTCTCACGGTCCCAGGGAGGAGCGGGAGGTGGGGGGAGGGGTGGGGCACGTCCAGAACCGGCTTCACATTTAAGTGGATCTTCTCAATTGCACACTTTGACTTTCTAATGCCCTTGGCCTTTTTTGAATTGTGCACATTTGGAAGCGCTTGTGTGATACTTGCCATTTAGGGAAAAAAAATTTCTCATACTTCTATAACTTGGGTTCAGATTCTGCAAACTCTTCCTATTCTCATAGCTTAATAATAAGAATTAAGTCCAAGTGGAAGAAGTCTGGGAGATTGACAGAGAGGATAACGTTTTTCCTGGGCCTTGAGAAATGAGAAACATTTTGGAATGGCAAAGAAGAACCGTTCTGGGCGAGAGGCTCGCCCCACTCAGAGCCTGATCACTTGGTGGATAGTAGGGACTGTTTCAGGGAGTATGTGTTGGAGGGAGAATAGAAGGATGATGGACAAGAGCAATAGAGGAGTGGTGTAAAGGCTCAGTATAGAGGGTGTTAAATGTCATGATTTTGTTAGTTTTCTCTTCTATAAATTGATGCTAATAGTTGTAATTGCCTGATTGGTATGTCTTAAATTTGAATAAGATATGTATAAAGTGTTTTAAGTACCTGGCACATGGTAAGACTCAGCACACGTTGTCCCATCATCATCATTGTTGTCGTCATTTTTTGCCACCATTATTCTATAGGCATGAGAGAACATTATTTGGAGGGAGTAAGGTTAGGCCACCCTGGAGTTTAAGAAGTTACTCCAACAACACTTTACAGGATGGATTAAAAAGGCATGAGGATCCTGGCCAGAGTGGCTCAGTGGTTGAGCACCAACCTATGAACTGGGAAGTCACTGTTCGAGTCCCGGTCAGGGCACATGCCTGTGTTGCGGGCTCGATCCCCAGTGTGGGGCGTGCAGGAAGCAGCCGGTGGAGTTTGAGGTCGCAGCGATGCAGCCATTTAGAAGTATTCTGGAGGCTCGACATGTGGATCTTTTGAACTTGGGAGAGAGCTCTGAGCTGGAGATGTTGATTGGGAGGTTGTCGCACGGAAGAGTCAACCCCACTTACCTGCCAGCCCACACGCAGCTCTGCACTGGACGTGACCATCACCTGAGAGCTAGCAGGGACAGGACCTGGGCGAGGCTCTGCTCTGTGCCCGGGCTGCTCTCAGCACCTGGCCCAGGGCCTGCGGTGGACCCTCAGCGATGAAAGGGCCAGAGAGGACCCAGTGGAGCCATCTAAGACATCATCAGGAACATGAGGGGAGAAAAGAGCGTGGGGGAGTGGGCGGGGCCTGAGACAAGGGGCACTTGGCAGGAGATGGAATTTAGGGCCTCTGCACAGTCCACCTCAGAGGTTCCTGATGAAGCATGAGGTCATGTCACTTCCCCTGATGCACGCCGGCATGATGAGCAGCTCTGGGTTCCCTTTGTTTAAAAAGTCTGTGACACATGCAGTGTGAGAAGTCTCCGTTCTTCCTCCTAGATGTTCTGATTGTGTTTGCGAGACTGGAGTTCCAGGTACACTGCGTTACTGGACGCTGACTAAACGTTACTGTCCCCGCCTCAGTCTCTGGCAGGACCTCTCCATTGGTTTGAGTCAGAATAAGACTGGTGAGACGTTGGCCCTAACTAAATACAGTTGTTAGAATGATTTCCTGGAATATCTCTCATAATAGGCTATTTATCTGACTAATAAAGGTGTCTTACGATTTTATTAATTTAATGTTGAAAGTATTACAGATGTCCCCTTTTTTTCCCTATTGAACCCCTCCACCCTATCCCCACCCCCGCAACGATTTTTAATTAATAAGACATTTCCAGTTTTCCACCGCCGTTTCTTTCCTTTTTTAAGAACCTGCACTGTAGTTAGCAGAGCCACAGCTAAGAGCATGCACAGTAAACGTAAGTTGACCAGACTGTGGTGTTGATCAGCAGAACTCCAGCACTGCGCGTGTGGTCCCTGTGTTAACCTCTCAGAGCCTCCGTTTCTCCATGTGTAAGGTGGAAATAACAGCTCCCAGAATTCGGAATTAAAGGAACGGTGGGGAGCTGCAGCCTAGCTCTGGACCACAGCCTTCTCGGCAGTGGAGAAGCGAGCCAGCCAGGAGGAAGCTCTTCTTGGACAACAGAGCCCTAAGCAAGTAGCAGTCTGGTACTTGAGGGGGAGCTGGTTGTGTTACCTCACATTGCTTCAGACTCAGGGGATGTGGGATGCAGTTACTGTCTGTGTTTAGGTCTGATAGGAATCTATCCCACTCAGGTTTCCAGAGGGGGCTATAGACCTTCTTTCTAGAACTTTCTAGAGCTGGGTTGGACCTTGGAAATCTTGGGACCCAGATCCAGGAACTCGAAGGACTCAGAACCTTGTCCTTTTGAGCTGATGCTGAGGCCAAGGTTCCCCACACCCTCCTGGGACCCTTTGTTCAGCAGACACTGACGCTGGCTCGCTGCTACAGGAGTGCTGTGCCCTGGCCATGACCTGAGTCAGGACCCAGCTTCTCCTTCCAGGCCTTTGGGTCTGACTCCTGCACAGCAGTGACGCCAGAGCTGGAGAGCTTAAGACTGGGCACTGCCACACCTGACTTGCTCACCAGAATGTTGTGGGGATTAAAGCGCCATTGCTTATGTAGAGTTGTTTCCCTGGAGGAGTGCCCAGATTCAGAATCATGTCATCGTGGCCTTGTCCTAACCTTTGTGTCTTAAAGCTTGTGTTTGTTTACTCGAGATGGGGTGAGAAGCCAGGTTCTCCCCCAGCTCCTGCAGGGACCCCCCCTCCAGGAAGCCTTCCCTGAACCCTCATTCTTGCTGGACAAAAGGCGCCTCCCCCAGACTTCCGTGGCACCATGTCTGTGTGGCCCCAGCATTGTGGGGGGGCTGCCTGTTCTCCACACGATTCTTAGGTGCAGAGCTGTAGACTAGAGCAGGAACCACACATTGTAGCACCTGAGTGAGTTCCTTGACCCTTGTCAATGTCATCTACTTACTTCTCACAAAACCCTATGCTCTACCTTCATCTTTCTAGAGGAAGAAACTGAGACACAAGAATTAAGTCACTGGCCCAGAGTGTCACAGCCAGGAGGCGAGCACCGGCTCTCTTTCACTCCTGAGCCTGTGTTTGTGTCCTTGGCCATCGGGCTCCCCTTGAGAGGGCATTCGGTCGATGCTTCTGTCCCCGGAGTCAATCCCTTCAATGATCTGAGGCCTCTTTGTCTGACACAGACCCCGCTGGCTCCGTCCCCGCCAGGCGAGTGTGCCTGCTGCTCTGCAGCTTAGCGGTGTGGCTAATCCGGCAGACATTCTCCGAATGCTCTCATCTCTGACTGAAACCCTGATGTCATCAGGAAGTCCTCCACCTCACTCTCCACTTCCCTGTCCACCGCTTATTCACTGTCTGGCCGGCGGTGTGAGAGCCTTTGTTCTGCGGAGGGGCGAGACCAAGGCTGGCGGCAGAGAGGATGCTCATGGTGGGAAAACACTGAGTGAGGGTCGCCCCACAGTCCTCCCAGCCCCCTGCTTCGAGTCGCATTTCCATGTCCCAGAAGTTGAGTGATGAAAAGTGCCTTTTCTGAAGTCAGGAAAGTGTCCATGTCCTTTTCATAGTGCAGCTATTTACTTACTCCTTAGAGAAAACATTCATGTGGCAGCATCCGGAGGTTTGGATCGAGTGTAAGGCATGTCCAGGCACCCCGATTCCTACCCTCACCCAAAGCCCAGTCACCAGAAGGAGGCGCACCTGGGCCAGGTTCCTGATCCTCCTTCCCATGGGCACCTTTCTAGACTCACGTTTAACAGATGCACCTGACCGTCCAGGGCACCTTCAACCTGACCATCCAGGGCACCTTCACCTGACCATCCAGGGCACCTTCACCTGACCGTCCAGGGCACCTTCACCTGACCATCCAGGGCACCTTCAACCTGACCGTCCAGGGCACCTTCACCTGACCGTCCAGGGCACCTTCAACCTGACCGTCCAGGGCACCTTCACCTGACCGTCCAGGGCACCTTCACCTGACCATCCAGGGCACCTTCAACCTGACGGTCCAGGGCACCTTCACCTGACAGTCCAGGGCACCTTTTAGCATTTTTAAAACCTACTGCTCACAGCGCCGAGTTCATCACAGTGAATGATGTCTCTGCTCTAAAGTCGCCTTGGCGCAGAGACCAAGTGGGTGTTTTACGGGGTGAACTATGGGCTTCCCGCTGCTGGACAAATTAGAGCTCACGGTCAGCCGTCTCCCCCTCTGGGTTACATCTTTTGTCTTGTATTTGTTATTTTTATCTCCTTTCGTACTTGTTATCTTTGATCTCACTCCACCTGTGCTGTTTGGAGATCTGTCTGGGGTCACTAGGCGGGGCTGTGTGTGGGCAGAAACCTATTATATTTGTAATTCACACTTGGAAGCCCAGGACCAGCCACACAGAAGGGCCATTGCATGCATGAAAATGTGCATGTGTGTTGATGTATTAAGATGTACAGAGACCATCGGCTTTAAAATGTGCTAGAATAGTGGTCAGCACACTGCAGCTCGCGAGCCACATGCGGCTCTTTGGCCCCTTGAGTGTGGCTCTTCCACAAAATACCACGGCCTGGGCGAGTCTATTTTGAAGAAGTGGCGTTAGAAGAAATTTAAGTTTAAAAAATTTGGCTCTCAAAAGAAATTTCAATCGTTGTACTGTTGATATTTGGCTCTGTTGACGAATGAGTTTGCCGACCACTGTGCTAGAAGAACGATGACCGCAGAGCAAACGAGAGTCATGGGAGGTCATGGAGGGAGCCGGCGAGTCCGAGCAGGGCTGCCAGCAGTTCGGGAAGTAGGGGCTCTCCCCCATCTGCACTCGTGGCAGCAGAGGAACAGCGGGGTCGCGGGAGTGGTGGCACAGACAGGATTTGGACCCTGAACGTTGGGCGCTTCACTCCACGCAGTCTGGCTCCTGTTGAGAAGAAATCAGGTGACTTCATCCAGCCACTGCCTTCAGAGGAGACCATCCACAGAGCCATGAGCTCCCCAACCCCCACGAGGATGAGTCATGCGCTGATGTCCTCGGCCACAGCTGAAGTCCCCATCGGCCCACTCAGTCTCTCCACGGGAGGGCATTTCAGAGGGAACACACACCTCCTGGGACTCCTGAGTCCCCCCAGCCTGGTTTGCAGTTGTTCCCCTCGGAGATGAGGCACCACCCATCAATTGCCCATCCGCTCGGCCAAACTCGGAATGAAGCCAGTCCTAGGGGTTCTACTGGCAGCTCTGTCTTGGGGCTCCTCGCTGCTCCCCCTCATCCACGCCGCCCTCCCTCCTGGACCACTGTGGCTCCCCAGTGTCCCTGCATCCACTCCACCTGTGTCCTCCACTCAGCAGCCAGAGCTCTGTTTTCTATTGTCTCCCTAATCACAGCCCTCCTTGTTCAAACCCTCCACTGCTTCTCTTCATATTTAAAAACCAAAACCGCCAGGCTCAGCCTCCGCCCTCCTCTCTAAGCGCCCTCCCTCCTGCTGAGCTTGCTCTTCCTCCAGGCCACAAGCTGCGCTTCCTGGGCCCCTATACCTGCTGCTGCTCCAGCCCGGGCCACACGGGCACCTGTTCTGGACGAGACCTGCGAGGCTTGGCTGACCCCTGCGGGACATCCTCGGCCCACCCTCTCCCTGCCTTGACGGCTTCCTTGCCTTCATAGCACTTAACGCAAACTAAACTTCCAGCCTGCCTCTAGGTGGTGACTTAGTGACCACCTGTGTCCCCCATTGGAAAGCAAGAGCTGGGGAGTGGGCACTGGATGGGTGTAGCCTATGCCCCCAGCACGGGACGGGGCCTGGCACAGGTGGGCATCCGTTCATACTCTAATGCGTGCCCATCACACCTGATTTTTAAAACGTGCTTCTTTGGGGTAAAATGCCCTAATTTAAGTACGTGTGTGGGAGAGAAGTTCATGCAGAAGGCGTTCAGTGGCCTGACCTCATTTTCTAATCTCTCCCAGTTGCCCTAAAATTGGCTGTGGCCACGCGGATGTGAGGATGTGTGATCTGATCCAGGATGAAGCACTGAGAAGGGCGATTGAGAGCCACAACAAGAAAAGACACCGTCACTCCGAGTAGGAAAAGCCACCTGCCCGCAGCCAAGCCCGCAGCCTACCTCCTGCCCCAGCCATCTGTAGAGAGCGCGCTGGTCACAGCGCTTCGACTGGCTGCATTGCACACTTTGTTTGGGGTAAAAATTGAAGGTTTTAAATGCAATTGAAATCATTTTTCTATGTTACAATAGAAAGTCAAGGGAACTATATTGTTTATTTTTCAGTATTTTATAATTTAAATAAAACTTTGATAATCTACAGCTTGTCCTGTCTGTGCACCGCCCGAGGGGTAAGCTGTTGTGATGGTGCAGGCTGGGAGGTGCCAGGCCCTTCTATTGGAAATGGAAACACATCGAAACACCCCCGTCGCCAGCATTTCCCATCAGGACAGTAAGAAAAGCGTGAGGTGACGGGGCAAAGCCCGATGCTCCGTAGCAGGCTCATCAGTGCCGTGGTGATTGTTGCCGCCACACAGTGACACCCGTGGGAGTTATTTATTCTCTGATGCCCCTTTAACCCAAAAGTCCGTGGACTTATGACCAGCAGGGTCTTAAAATTGAGTATCATTGATTATATCCTCATCGTGTGAAGAGTGCTACTCTATTAATAGTCTCCGTATCAACCTTTTACCAACCAGAATAGTCAGTGAAGTCAAACACATATCCTGACTACACTAGGAAACCAAGAATAGCGCATAATGGCTAACATTTATTGAGCGCTTACTGTGTACCAGGCTCTATTCCAAGTCACATATACAGTAACTCCCGTAATTGCCTGATAAGGGCGCTACGGTTATTATTCCCATTTTCCAGATAAGTAAAAATGAGGCACAGAGAAGTGAAGTAACCCATGGGAATTCCCAGAGCTAGTAAGTGGCTGAGCTGGGATGGGGAGTTAGATTGTCAGGTCTCAGAGTCTGCATGCTTAACCCCACGTTCTTCTCCTGATTAATTCCTGTAGAATCTTAAAATAAATTCCAAGTCCACATTGAAAAACTGAGCCTCTTGTAAATAAACAAGCATGTACCTGTGTGTGTGTGTGTGTGTGTGTGTGTGTGTGTGTGTGTGTAATTTTAATTAAAATGCAGGGAATAACTGGATTGGACCTCAAAGAGGCAGTGATGGCTCTGAAATAACATTCATTTCCGTAGAAAAGCCTAGTCTAAAAATGGCAGAAAAGTTGAAAACATTTTCATGGAATTCAGAAAGCAGTGTGGCATTCAGTTGCTACAAACTGAGTGACTTTGAATTTCTGAAGATGCTTTATCTGAATCCTACTTCCTGAGGAAACTGTTATGTTTAAGCCAGAACAAACATGCTGCCCGTGGAATGTGGTTCTTTGTGAAATACTTTATTTCCTAAACAGATCGAGGCCGGCATGAAATGCTCGCCCGAAGTTCAAGCTGCGTTTTTCCCAACTCTTTCCGAAGAGGAGGCAAGGTATTAGTGTAGATGCCAGTCTCCGTCAGAAAAATGCAAAATGACACCATCCCACTGGGGAAAGGGGTGGTGCTTGCATCCTGCGGGCTGCTTCCTTTCCAGGCGTTAGAAGCATGGTTCACATATTCTTCTAGCCAATTTAAGAATTGGAAATTTTAGATAAAATTTTTTTTGCATCTTTGAAGATGCAAACATTAGGTTGTCATTGTCATGCTGGCATATGTGTTCAATTGCTATTACAGGTTTTCCCAGAAAATGAAACTTTTTCTTCACATGAAATCATCTTTACCTTATTACTGAGAAGCTCAATCATATAAGACAACTGAAAGGGGAGTCTTTCTAGTCAAGACGAGGTAGGACTCTAGCCCCTTCCTCCCGGGGCAGCCCCGGAGCCTCGCCTGAGATTACCTGAGGCCCCAGGAGTGACATTTGAAAACCACACTACACATTGGAGCTAAACCAGCTTTTCAGATATGACTGATTGAAGACTTGGGCAATTGTGTGAACATGGCATTTTTTTATGTGTTAGTTCCTTTAAGAAACTTCCAGTTGGGTAAGTTTAAAACATTACCACAAACTCCAAAAGATGAGATAATTTATTTCTGGCCTGACACAGAACTTTCACCATGGGGTGTCCAGCTTGAATCAGCTCTGTTCGGTGAGGGCCGCATCCGGGTGTTATGGGGGGAGAGAGAAATTACAGGACTAAGGGAACCAAGGCTGCCTTGAACGCATCGCTGGCTACACACCAGACTCAGGTCCAGATGCCTAAATGTGTCACCTAAGTGAATCCTTTCTGATACCCTAGAACCGTGGTCGGCAAACTGGGGCTCGCGAGCCACATGTGGCTCTTTGGTTCCTTGAGTGTGGCTCTTCCACAAAATACCACGGCCTGGGCGAGTCTATTTTGAAGAAGTGGCGTTAGAAGAAGTTTAAGTTTAAAAAATTAGGCTCTCAAAAGAAATTTCAATCGTCGTACTGTTGATATTTGGCTCTGTTGACTAATGAGTTTGCCGACCACTGCCCTAGAAGGTAGGGTTGTTAGCCCATTTTACAGATGCAGAAACCAAGGCTCAGAATCATCCTAGTCACTTGCCTGAGGTCCCTTGTTGATGTGTGGTGGAGCCCATAGTGGGTCAGAACAATGAGTGCAGAGCAAGCGATCTGACCCACCAGGCCCTTTGCCCCAGGCCCCTAGAGATCACTGGTGACCAACCGACCTGCTCTTCTGTCCCATCTCCCTTATTTCCGTTACTGAGACCATTTCCCAGGCTTGCAGGCCGCAGTCAGCCGTCCAGTTAGCATAGTGCAGTGCTTCTCTTCGCAGTTCCCTCTGCAAACACCCCGCAAGTCCAGGCCCTGCTCCCTGCCTTCGTACTGAGACTACTCGGCCGCCTTCCAGCTGGTCCCCGACCTCTAGTCATCCTCCTCCCTTATTAACCTGCTGGATTGCTGATGGGGTCATTCCACATCCTACTCAGATACCTTCCTTTCGACGGAATGCAGTTCAGACACAGCACTCGGGATTCTGCCCCAGACCAGCACTCACTCTGCCCCCACACTTCAGTTCACCTAGGCCAGTGGTCGGCAAACTTATTAGTCAACAGAGCCAAATATCAACAGTACAACGATTGAAATTTCTTTTCAGAGCCAAAGTTTTTAAATTTCTTCTAACACCACTTCTTCAAAACAGACTCGCCCAGGCTGTGGTATTTTGTGGAAGAGCCACACTCAAGGGGCCAAAGAGCCTCATGTGGCTCGCGAGCCGCAGTTTGCCGACCACGGACTTAGGCTATTTGACAGGACAGGAGTTAACCCTCAGCACTCCTGACTAGCACCTGTAGATGACCGTGGGCAGGTCACTTCACTGCTCCAGGCCTCAGACTTTTCCTATAAACGCAAAGTTTTGGACTTCTCCCCAAGGTTTCTCTAAACCCTAATTTCCAGGCCACATTGTCAAGGAATAGGACATTGGGGAAGTAAGTATATGGCCCTTTGGAAGGAAAGCAGGCTGACATGCAAATCAGTATGTATGTGAACCAAATGTGGTTCTTCAACAAATACGTTGTAAGGCCCACTTTATGCCATGTTTTGTACTAGTTTCTTTGGATACAGAAATCTCCCCTATGAAGGGATTCTTGTCTAGTTAGGGCAGACAGATACATAAAAAAATAAACTCCACAGAAGGTCATATGAGTGCCATGTATAGAGAGAGGACAGTAACACAAAGAAAAGAAATGCAGAAAAATTATTGAGTAAACAAATTGTGTTTCAGTAAATCAGGTAACAGGAATCAAAGTTAAAAAGTCTGAAACCTCCTGATTGGCAGATGTGGGTAAATCATGACGGTGGATTATCCAGATGTATTGGAAATTTGTTACATTTTGGAAATCTGCCTTCTAGCTTTTACCGAACTTTGTGGAGGGGAAACTATTCTGAAAAGAAGGCCATGAAAACGGACAGGGAGCAGGAACCCCCATGCATTGCTTATGGAAATGCAAATCCATGCAGCCACTTGGAAAAGGTTAGCTTTAAAAAAATCAAACCATTTACCACACAACCCAGCAATTCCACTCCTTGGTATCTGCCCAACAGGAGGGAAAACCAATGTTCATACAAAGACTTGTGTATGAATGTTCTTTTAAAAATATATTTGTATTGATTTCAGGAAGGAAGGGAGGGGGAGAGAGAGGTAGAAACATCAATGATTAGAGAAAATCATTGATTGGCTGCCTCCTGCACACCCCACTCCTCCCCACTGGGGATTGAGCCTGCAACCAAGGCATGTGCCCTCACTGGGAATTGAACCATGATCTCCTGGTTCATAGGTCAACACTCAACCACTGAGTCATGCCGGCCAGGCTGAGTGTTATTAAGTAGCATGATTTATAATAGCAAAAAAGTGGAGGTAATCCTTGTGTCCAACTGGTGAATGGATAAGCGAAGGGGTGAGTCCTACAAGGGAATACTACTCAGCAATGAAAAGGAACGAGGTAGTTACTAATACATGCTATGATGAGGTCGAACATTGTGTACCTATATGAAACGTCCAGAAAAGACAAATCTGTGGGGACAGAGAGTAGATTAGTGGTGGCCTAGGGCTGGAGGCAAGAATGGGGAGTAACTTGCACAGGGGTCACTTTGGGGTGAAGGAAATGTTCTAAAACTGGATTTAGTGATGGTTACAAAACTCTGGATTTACTAACAGTCATTGAATCAACACTTGAAACAGGTGAATTTGATGGCCTATGAGCGATACAAACAACTAAGCTGAGAGGGAGGGAGAGCTTAGTCATTTAAAGAGCGAGCAGCTCTCAGAGCTCCCGGTGCCCCAGCTCCACCTGGTAACAGAATCTCACCCATCTTCTAGAAGAGTCTTCGAGTCTTAATCACACAGGTTAGACGGAATGAATTCTAATCAAGCCTCAAGAAATCCAGGATTAAAAGATGCAACTACTATAAAAAAAAAAGTTAAGGTTTAATGAAAGGATAAGATTAGTGGCTGATAACAATAAGGAACTTAATTTGCTCCATTTCTATTTCCTTATGTCCCAATTGTATATTTCATTTTATATGCGGTGATTACTAACAGTAATCAATGGTTCTTTTTAGCTACTTTTTTTTTAAAGTATAATGGAGTGAAAACCACAGCCAGTTCTTTTCTCTGTTGGTCCTGCCACTAAGGATGAAAGTCAGCCCCTACAGATGACCTGGCAGTCATTCAGTGGGTGGCAGAATGACCCAAACTTGAAACAAGGTCATAAACATTTATGGCCACAGAAAGAAACATTGAGTGGGAATGTTCTTTATGAACAAATACAAAATTGGTTTGCAAACAAAAACAAAAGGAAGAAGCAAGCTATAATTATGAAAGGCAGCAACCCAAGGACCGTCCTTGGCCATAAACAGAACACAAGCCAGAAAGGCAATGCTGCGAAGAAGCCGGACGCCGCTGGGCACGGACGGGAAGGGTTGTCACTCGTAGTCGGGGAGCACGGCCTCGGGCTCTGCGTGGGGTCCCGGGCTGAGCTGCCAGGCTGGTTGCTGCCACCTCAGCTCCGACTGCCCCGAGAGCAGAAGCCAGGCCGAGGATGATGACACACCGACGCGATGTTGAAAGGAGTCGGGATGGTTTTGCCCACGGAGAAAAACACTGAGGTTTCTTTCATACAAAACGTGGGACTGTGTGAGGAGTATGCTGCAGGGCACTTAGCAAGGGCCAGGACAGGGCCGCCCAGAGGCCCCCTGACACTCAGAAGGGAAGTTGCTGTTTGCTCTTAGCATAGGACCTCTTGTCCAGGGCACCGTGGACTCCCCAGAGGACTGTGGGTAAAATTCGGGTTTAGGAATGAGTATGGGGGAAAATGACATCGCTGCTTTTACTAACCTCTAACTGCACCTCAGCATTTCCTATAATTATGAACACAGACAAGGAAGCCCCGTAGAATTAGCAGTCCCTGTTGACTTCCTTGCTGAGAAAAGATGATATTTTCATATGCATTCCTGTTGCTGTAAAGATAAATTTGCATCCACCTCTTCTTTTAAACCACAGTACGTAGGCCCAGCTGGTGTTGCTCAGTTGTTGAGCGTCAACCTATGAACCAGGAGGTCACGGTTCGATTCCTGGTCAGGGCACATGCCTGGGTTGCAGGCTTGATCCCCAGTAAGGAGGCATGCAGGAGACAGCCGGTCAATCATTCTTTCTTATCATTGATGTTTCTATCTCTCTCTGCCTCTCCCTTCCTCTCTGAAATCAATAAAAATATATAAAAAATAAAATAAAATAAACTACAGTACTTAGTTCCCCTCTGGTAATGATGAACTAATAGAAACTGGATGTACCGTCTCACCTTTAACAACTGTATGAAATGGTGCATTGGGCCACAGCCCTTCCCTACTGCCCGGAGTGCCCAGGCCACCGCAGCCCTTCCCTACTGCCCGGAGTGCCCAGGCCACCGCAGCCAGTTTGGAAAGCAGAGAGCTGCTCACACAGCTCTGGAGATGCGCAGAGGGACGGTCCCCCAGAGCTTTCGGCTGAGTCTTGGTCAGCTGAGGAAACTACCTGAGGCCAGGAAAGAACCTCCAGGAGGACTGAGGGAACAAAAACCAGAACTCACCCAGGCCCCAAATGTTCCTTCCCCTTGGGCTAGAGGGCATGAAGTGAGCGAAGGATGCGCTCACCCTGTCCACAGTGCTTGGAAGAGAGCCCAGGAGCAAGGCTGGCAAACCTTTGTGTGAGGATTAAACAAGAACAAGGCATCAATGCACACAGATGGAGTTCCCCCAGACCAACAATAGTTACCACCTGTCAGTGTTCATCCGACACCTTTCCCATACACGACCCCATTAATCCTCCCAGCAGCCCTGGGTGCAGGTGAGGACGCAGGCCCAGTCCCAGCCCTGCAGGCCTGGTGTTCAGGATCTGAGCTTATGAGTGATGAGCTGCCTCTCCCCGTCCTCCCCACCCCCCGCCTCCAAGAATGTCCCCGTGACAGAGCTGGGGATGAAGGACAGGACTTCCTGGTGAAGGCGGATGAAGCCCTGAGCCAGACCGCAGTGTGAGCTCCTTGAGGAAAGCCCAGCCTCGGTGGTTCTGGTCCCCTCAGAGGGCGTCCCAGGTTCCTCTAACCCTTGGGTCAGATTCCCTGTCGTGAGGGTGAACGCAATCCCGGCATCTGAGAGGCGGCAGGGTGGGGGTCGGAGGCGCGCAGGCCCTGCCGTAGCCGCACCGCCTGTCATCCCTGACTTCCTTCACACACTCCCTCCCTTGGGGCCTCTTTCTTGATCCTGGAGAAGGGGTAGAGGGCGGGCCTTGGAGGCTGCCCCTCATTGTTACACTTCCCAAGGTTCCCCAGTTCTTGCTCCCGGCATCTGATTTCCAATATCCGAGACACGTTTCCACCCCTCACCAAATGAAAGATCCTACCTCATTGAAATGGCTCTTTCACTGGAGTAGGAGTAATTAATATATGAATAAAGAATTCCAGGTTGGTCGGAATACAACACAGCAAAAGTGTGGAGCCTTCGGGGTCAGGAGGTCAAGTTTCAGACCCCTGGGCTGGGGACACCTTGTTTCCTGCTGTCCTGCGGCACTGGGCACCATCTACCTTGTGACTTACAGTGGGTGTCTTGTCTCCCGCCCTCCCTTCGCTGTGTCCCGTGGGTGAAAGCACATCTGACTCGTACATTCCCTACGTTCGAGGTTTCTCAGCGTGAGGTCCAGGAACACCTTTATCAGAGACCTGAAGACCTTGTTAAAATGCAGACGCCCAGGCCCGCTCCAGATGCACTGCCTCAGAATCCTGGGAGGCAGGCCCGGAGTCTGCATTTACCAAGTTCACCAGCTGATTGTGACTCACACTCCACATGAGGACTCTGCACCTGGCACATAGGGAAAGCCCCGATGAATTAACATTGGGTTACGAAAGCCAAACAGAACAACAGAAACCCTAGAGATAAAGTTTCAAAACACCACATTCTTATGTCAAAAGCTCAAAAGCCCGGCCAGCGTGGCTCAGCGCTTGAGTACTGACCTATGAACCAGGAGGTGATGGTTCGATTCCTGGTCAGGGCACATGCCCGGATTGTGGGCTCGATCCCCAGTGTGGGGCATGCAGGAGGCAGCCGATCAATGATTCTCTCTCATCATTGGTGTTTCTATTTCTCCCTTCCTTCCTCTCTGAAATCAATTTAAAAAAAAAAAAAAAAAAAAGCTCAAAAGCCCTGGTTGGTGTGGCTCAGTGGATGAGCATCAACCTATGAACCAGGAGGTCACAGGTTCCATTCCTGGTCAGGGCACATTGCCCGGGTTGCGGGCTCAATCCCCAGTGGGGGGCATGCAGGAGGCAGCCGATTGATGTTTCTCTGACTCATCCAGGCATGCCCATCCCCTGGGCTTGGGGTTTCGGCAGGAATGGCAGAAAGGACAGGCCCGGGGGTTGGGGTGGGGGGGGGGTGGCGTGTGTGCTGCCCCTGGCCTTGAGTTTCAGTTGGGAAGTATGAGCTGGGGAGCACGGCTTTCTGGGCCTCTGGGGCCGTCCATGCTGGTCCACACCCACAGAGGGCCAGGCATTCCCATCTCTCCCAAGTCCGTGACCGTGAGGTCGCCAGCATGTCCCATCTGTTTCCTTGAGGCAGGTGACATCCCAGCCAGCTCCTGGGCCCATGGAGCACTTGTGTTCTGCAGATCAATGTTTCCTGTGGGCCTGTGTTTGCCTTTGAGGCAATGCCTGCATCTAACCACGTGTCGCAGGTGACCATTCAATGCCAGCAAGAGAATACCAGCTTCACAACGCACTGAGCAAAAGGCGAGGTGCCAGCTGGCTGATTGTCGATGGCTCACCCAAGTGGGCACTGAACCACAGGCCTGGAAAGGGCTGCGCGGAGGGCACATAGCAAGTCATAGCTGAGAACCCTGGCTGGGCCAGCCGTGAGGGATTGCAACACGGTTTTAGCTAACCTCAGCTCTGCAGAGCCAGCCGGCACTCGGGGATAAGGTTTAGGGAACTCAAGCATCCTTCAGCGTTTTTCCCTGAACAGCTGGGTATGGCAGAAGACCCAAGTTCCAATTTCGCTCTCTTTCTTACTAGCTCTGTGACCTGCAGTGACTCCCTTCACTCGTCTGTGCCGTGGGGGCCTCACCGGTGACAAGGAGCTGTCCCCCCCACTCCCCGCCTCGGGCTGCCCACTGAGCACGGAGGGGCAGGTGCCGGGCTGGACGCTTGGTGAGCCCCACACGCCTCAGGCCTGCTGCTGCCTCCGCGGCAGCTGTGTGTGATGGACTAGGCTCGTGGTCCACGAACCAGAAATACTGCCAGGAACCAGCTGAACTCGTGGTGCGCTACCTGGCGCATGGGCTGGGGAGGGGAAGGACCAGATTTGAGGTTGGGATAGTTAGTTAATTTTTCTCAAATACGTATTCACGTTTTTGTGCTACATTCAGTCCTTTTTGGAGGTCATTATAAGAGTTGAATTGTGCGATCAGATGAATGAGGCAGACACAGTCCTTCCAGGGGTGAGTGGGGTGAGGAAGCCTTGAGGTCAGGAACGACGCCACGCACCTGGGAGAGTGGAAAAGGAGACATATGTAAAACTTTAAACAATAAAAAATAAAAATAAATAATTTTTTTTAAAATGGTAAGAAAAATGAAGGAGGCACCAATTCGGAGAGGCGTTCTCCCAGGGCACCAGCGAGAGCAAACCCGGGAGGCTGGAGCGCTCGGGGCAGGAGTGCAGGAGAGGCGAGGCCCAGCAGGGGAGAACCCAGGCCCACACTGGGGACCCGCCACACAGAGGGACCTGCTCCATGCCAGGTCGACATGCATGTACTGCCCAAGCATAAACTGTTTAACAAATGCTGCAAATGTTAGCACTTGGTTCATTTAAGAGGCAACAAGGAAAGAAAACTCTAAGGTTTTAAGAGGGGGTGGGGGAGCCAAAACCATAGCAAAAACACCCAGGGAGAGTTAGACCACAGAAAATGTAGAAAGAAGCTGTGCTGAGGGATTTAATAAAATTTCCACCTCTTCAAAGTGCACTGGGCGGGGCCGGGAAGTGAGAGGCGGACTCATTCGTATCATCCTTTTCTCCCCCAAGGGAACCAGCCCCGAGCACTCAGAGGGGCTGTGGTGATGGAAGAATCGGTGGGGCTCCAACCTCAGCACCGAGACAGTGGGTGTGGCCCTGACCTCTGAGCCTGGGCCCCCATCCTAGGGATGAAAGGACACCCCTGAGCAGTCGGGGGGAGGGTGAAATAAGACAAGGCTTCGGTCAGGGTGCAGCTCCCCGTCCCCGTCCACGTCCACGTCTGTGTCCACACTGTTTATTCACAGCAGGAGCATGAGACCTACAGGTGGCAGTGGCTGGGAGCGTGGGCTCCTGGGGAGAAAGGACGCTTTCTCTTCACGTCCCCACAAGCAGCCTCCGGGGTGAAGTATGGAACTGAGGGAGGGAGGGAGGCAGGAGGCAGCTGGCTCCCCGGCAGTCTGGACCTGCCCCACAGGCTGTGGAAAAGGGCACCCGTGGCCAGGAGTTCCACTCAGCGGCTTTACCGGCAAACTCGAGTCCCATGTCGGTGAGTTCGAGGTTTATGCCAATACCTGAGCGAACGCCATCACTTTGCAGGAGAAATGTCTGCCCTTCTTAGCGGTTGTCCATCCGTTCTTGCAGAAGCTAATGCAGTTTCCGGAGGGCACTCAACAACAGCAGACCCAGACTCTATGGGTTTAAACCCCGGCTCTGCCATCGGCTACATGTGCATTTGGAGCAAGTGTCTTTATGTCCCTCGGTCTGAGTTTGCTCGTCTGTAAAGTGGGGGTGGAGACAAGAAGCATATGTGAAGCAGGAAGGCAGAGCCTGGCACATTCCAAGTGCTCAGGAGTTGTGGTTAGCGTTTTCATCCATCCATCTTTAGTGAGTAGCTACCATATGCCCAGCATCCAGGCTGTGGGGATGCAGCAGTGGACAAAGGGAGTGAGTGGAGAGGGACAATGTGCAGGCAGAGGAGCCAAGGGTGAGTGGTAATGGCCGGGCCACCTCCAGGAGGGGGTGGTGGGCACAGCCTCCAGGAGGGGAGCACAGCCTCCAGGAGGGGAGTACGGCCTCCCGGGGGGGGGGGGGGGAGCACGGCCTCCAGGAGGGGAGCACAGCCTCCAGGGGAGGAGCACGGCCTCCAGGGGGGAGCACGGCCTCCAGGGAGGAGCACAACCGGAATGGGGAGGAGCCAGCCTCCAGGAGGAGAGTGTAGAGGTTACAAAGGGGGTAATTAGGAGGGGCCACCTGAGAATGTGCTGTTTAGACAAAGACCAGAAAGGGGTGAGGAAGCCCCAGCGATGGGGGTGTCAGGGAGGTGTGTGCCAGGGAGGGAGACCCCCCAATGCTGCTGCCACTGGCTCTGGGCCTCCATTCCCACTGGGGTTGGGGGAGGCCAGATGCTGTTCTGGACTCTTTTCAAAGGGGCTTAGTGTCAGCCCATACTTCACTCCCCTCACTCCCAGGACCCCCGATTCTTCCTGCGGACACCCCTGGCCTTGGTTCCCTGCTGTTCCCTTCTCAGGCCCTGCTTGCTTTGTCTGCTCTGTCCCCATCACTCTACCGAGGGTCCTCCCCCGCCAAAGCTCTGAGGCCCCCGCCTGCCTGTGGCCTCTGCAGGGCCCATCTCCAGGTCTGGACTCTTCCTTGTGCCCTCAACTCTGTCCTTCTCACCGTGCCAGCTCCCCCTCCTCCTCCTCCTCCTCCTCCTCCTCCTCCCCCTCCTCCTCCTCCTCCTCTTCTTCCTCCTCCTCCTCCAGGTCTCAGCTCAGCCATCCTCTCCTCTCAGCCTCCACCCCTTAGTCTGCATCAGGTCCGTGTCTGGGTTCCCTCTACTTCCCCTGTCACAACACGGAGCACAGGGCTCCTGAGCAGCGACTGGGGCTGGCACCAACGCACAGGAGTGCGCCCAGGACCTGCCTGAGAGGGGCAGGTGGAGCCAGGAAATGCCTCCTGCCTGGCTCCCCTCCCCTCTCTCAGGATCTCTGAGGTGACCACCCCCTCCAGTCGCAGGTGAAGCTGAGCGCTCTGGGCTGCACGCAGGGAGGTGGTTCCTCTTTCTTCCAGAAGCTCGCTGAGATGCGTGGGCGGAGAAAAGGCAACCTTCCCCATGGGGGCGTCTCGGAGGGGGATCCTTCCTGGAGCGTCCCTGAGTCACCCAAGGGATTCTCACAGTTTGGAAATCATATGTCGTGTGGAGGCATGAAGGAAATCACAAAGTTCTAGAATGATCTTGCCTTTCACTAATATCAAGAGGAGCCCTGGCAGGAATGAAAATGGAAGCAAAAGCTCAGAAAAAAATTTGGTGAGAAAAAGAGAAAAGAAACGGAGCCGCAGGGAGTAGCTCTGGGGCTGAGAGCCTGTCCACCCTTTCATCAGGCCTGGGCCCAGGACCTGCCTCACGCCAGCGCTGCTGGGCACTGGAGACGGCGAGGTCTGTCCTGGGAGGCTGACTGGTGAGAGGGTGGGGGTGCGGGTGAGGCTTCCCCAGGGCCCGGGTGAGCCCCTGATGGTGCTGGTTTTGCACTGATATCATGGCCTCTGCCTGCTTGGGAGCCAGCAATGGACGCTTGGCCTCAGCAGGGGCCTCTGGAGATGCGTTCCTCGTGGCCTAAGCGGGAACATCAGAGGTCTCGTTCCATGGGACAGTGAAGAACCCAGACAGCACACACCTAGACCGGCAGGGCCTCATGGTGCACCGCCCACATGCCCCTCCCTCCGGGACCAGGCATTCGTTTCTCTAGCTGCTGGGAGCATAGGCTGTTGGGACCAGCCCTCCCCCCCGCAACAGAGTCCCTCACCTTCCCTGGGTCAGCTAAACACTGCTAGGTAGGGGAGTAGAAAGGGACTGACTCACCCAGCTTGGCTCAGTGGTTGAGCGTCGACCTATGAACCAGGAATCGTGGTTCAATTCCTGGTCAGAGCACATGCCTGGGTTGCAGGCTCCATCCCCAGTGTGGGGCATGCAGGAGGCAGCCAGTCAATGATTCTATATCATCATTGACATTTCTCTCTTCTTCTCCCTTTCTCTCTGAAATCAATAAAAATATATTTTTCAAAAAAAGCAAGGGCCCTAGCTGGTTTTGCCTCAGTAGTTAGAGCGTCGGCCTGTGGACTGACGGGTCCAGGGTTCGATTCCAGTCAAGGGCACATGCCCTGGTTGCGGGCTCCATCCCCAGTAGGGGGCGTGCAAGAGGCAGCCAATCAATGATTCTCATCATTGATGTTTTTATAATCGCTTTCTCCCTTCCCATATGAATCAATAAAAAATTTTTTTAAAGAAAGGGACCGACTCTTGGGGCCGCCCCAGCTCTAAGACAGAGGGCTGAGCCTCTGTCGCCCAATCTGCTTCCTTTACCACCCACTAACCCCCCCCCTGCCCCGCCCCAGCTGTTGTTCCCAAGAGCACCCTAACACACCTGCATGCATGCAGATCTCCAGCTCAGAAAACTGACTCCAGGGAACCCAACACAGAGAAGAACCTATATTCCAGAACTGCTGTGTATACTGTGTGTCAGCCATCAGGGGACCCCTGGGCAGTGCGGACTGGCGGGGAGCCCCTGTGACAGGCAGCATGCCGCGGGAGGATGCGTTCAGAGGCCACACTGAGCTCCAGGGCCTGAGAGGACAGAGCACGGAGACCAGCCCTGCTCCGTGGGGAGAGGTGGACCTCCGCATCTCCGGGCTGACAATGTTCTCATTCTTCCTGGCAATTCTAACCCAAGTCTGGCAGCCTTCGCCATCTGGAAGTTCTTCCTCGCTTCCAACCGCAAATCCCTCTTTCTGTGCTGTATCCGTTTCCTCTCTCTTTTTCCTCCGCGAAGTTGTGTTCTTGCCAAGAAAGAAAGTTAAAAGGAAACAAAGACATATGGTTTTCTTATTAAGATGGGACGCCCATGTTTCAGCAGAGTCAGAGGATTGCATTCAAAGAAGGGCTGGGGAAATGCACTGGCATTTGAAATTGATTTTCTTAAAAGGAGTGCTCCTTTTTGCCCAGTTTATTTATTGATTTGAGAGAGAGAGAAACACCAATTTGTTGTTCCACCCATTGGTGCATCCATTGGTTGCTTCCCATATGTGCCCAGACTAAAGATCAAACCCCGCCACATTAGCATATCAGGACGATGCTCCAACCGACTGAGCTACCTGGCCAGGGCTGTGCCCCAGTTTATTGAACTTTGGAGTCATAGGAATATACTGGAGATCCTGCTCAGAGCAAAGACTCTGAATTGGGGGAGTCTGCCATCATTCGTTCAAAACCTGTTCCT